>NC_089272.1:28429642-28714439 GCF_963678975.1 Dysidea avara
GAAACATCAGTTTAAAAACACAGAAAGAAAAAATAATATTAATAAAGTACATGTAGAGCTTGGGAGAAGTCAGCATACAAGTAATAGTTATAACACACCCATGAGGTTTGTATCTGATTTGTAAACATGACACCAGAGGGCCGCAGGCCCGAGGGTGGAGTGTTTACAAATCAGATACAAAGCGAATGGGTGTGTTCTAACTGATTTGTGGTATGGGGCATGCGTAGATCAAAGGAGCCCATTTGTAACATGGATGGAGCAAGAATGCAGGATAATATTGGCTACCGCTGACTGCTGAGCGCTGTGTACAAGGAACGATTTTACTCACTAATTACTGTCTTGATGGTTAGTTAATTCATTGTTAGCTAGTTTATTCATTGGTAGTGCGTTTGTTATGTTTGTTATGCATGAGCACAAGGTGCCATCATCGATGCCAATCACTCCAGCCATTGTACAGCTTCCGCATCATTTAGATGGGTGTAGCTGAAGTGCTGCATCATTTAGATGGGTGTAGCTGAAGTGTCTGATATTCATTGTTAAGTGGTGCAGCGCTATAATAGTCTTGGTTAGCTTAATTTATTGGCGAACGAGCGTGTGGTAGATACCAGGCTCAGCCCAGTGGCTGTACTGCTTCCCATTCATTCAGATCAGTGCAGTGTTATGTGCTCATTCGTTCCAAAGCAATTTACCTCCTTGTCAGTCCTTGATATATTAGCCTTGTATTGTGACTTCCTGTGTTGGTCTGGTGTTTGATTTCGTTTGAAGTCTTTGAACTAATTAGTGGCCAGACTGTGTGGCCAAAAGGAGGTACTTAGCCATGCCACAATTACGTATTTGTAAACTGGTTTACAACTGATTTGTAACACTGGCGGCAGCCTTTGATCTATCCATGCGCCATACTACAAAGTAACTTGTACAGAAGAAAAAAAGAAAGAGGAAATAGCCTCAGTTATTAGCATAGTTAATGTTGGTCACTTGTTTAACCCTAACACACTTGTTTAATATTAGCCACTTCCAGTTACTGATAAAGCATACTAGAGTTGCCTTTATCAACTGCCATCTATTGATGGTGGTTGTTTTGGTTGGTTGTGCAGGGTTCCCAGGATTCTCCTATTTGATTTTTGTAACAGGACCACTTGATGTATAGCCACAATAGTGGCTCTCTTGATTGCATGAGGCTTGGACGTGAAATACCTGGGGATTTACTAACTTTAAAGCCACAGGAACTTTCAATGCCAAAGAAAGGCTTATAGCCTTTCCCTCCAAGCCATAGGAAAGAGCATAATTATGGATCACACATTGCTAAAGTCTGCTGCTTGAGATGCTAGGGAGAATACAATACTAAGTGCACAAAAGGATGAGCAAGTAAGTGGTTTACTAATGTATGTATGCATGAGGTATATGGTATATGTGTATGTATACGAGCTGTGTTGCAAGTGCCATCTGGTGCATGTCAAGCAGCCAGGAATAGAAATTGTGGATAGCAAGTGATGGGAAATTCTATTTATTGTATGTGATGTGCCAATTCCTGAATGAACATGGGCATAGAAATGTGATAAGTGTACGCAAACTTGGCTAATATACATGATAAACAGCAATGGAAGACCCTACCAGTCATTAATGTCTCAGATTATGTTCCAACTTGTATGTGTAAGGTAGGTATATTTTAACCATTGTAATTGGTTGAGGAGTATGGGGAGTTAATGGGAGGAGAGGATGAGGAAGGGGCTAATCATCTTAGCTACAAACCATACTAGCAATGTCAATGCACATCACACTTACCAGCTGCACACACCACACGCTTCACATTAGCATGCTTAAGCCCAGAGTGGTACTTATGATACGTACATTGTCAGGACCTTCAAAACCCAGACCTTCAAATCTTTTTGTATGTCCTGCCAACTAGGATGTTTTGTTTAATTGTTGAATTCAAATGTTATCAAAAGCAATACAACTAACATCGGCGCTCTGCAAGAGGTTCCACTGTGGTCTTAGGGCACATTGCACATTGTGGACCATCGGACACAACACACTCCTCCGAGTGGCACCCCATTTCTCTGATGGTCCTAATTGGACCTATTGGAACAAAGGAGTGAACACCCAAGGGGGAGGGGGGCTTGGACTTCTATTTTCTTAACCTACAATACTACTCTGCATCTTTTAAATGCTGCAATGATTACATGTAAAGTTTTTAACTAAACACCACATATACAATGCCAATACACATCAGTTGTTAAAGCACACACATATACTTCACAATTAGCATGTTAAGCCCAGCGTAGTACCTCTGATACATTGTTAGGACCTTCAAACGGATATTGCCATTTCTGAAATAATGTTTAAAAATACCTTTAAACCTTGAAAATGATGGCAGCACCAGACACTCCACCATAAAGTGGGACAGCAAATAGGATCGACGGGCACTAATTAGAACATCTGTGCACCAATAGGAATAGTGACGTCGTGCATGCACACTAACACGTGATCAAGAAGTAGGAGCTGACGCTAACGCGTGACAACAAAAAACATCATGCCGACGAGATCACAGTCTAAAAGGACGTCATCGCAGAAGACGCCAGTACAGAAGAAGAAGACCTGGAATACGGAGACCACTTTGTCCAGCAAAAAGACAACTTTGCAGAAGATGCCCCCAGCTGGAAACAAGAATGCCGCCAGCGGAAGGAAGAGGAAGCGTGCAAATAGCAGCAGTAACCCGAATCCAAAGAGAACGAAGACGAGGAGTTCTTCGGAAGTACACCCTTTGACAACTGCTGACATTCCAGACATAGTTGCAGCAGTCGCCGACGCCCACCGGATCAAAATACCGGATGCAATCAACGGCAGCCGACGCACACGTAGAGATGGTAGCAGCTCTAGAAGAGTCTCATCGACAGCACACCATCGGAGCCGAGACGAGTCACCAAGCAGCGAATACCAGCCCAGTTCGGATGAGGAAGACGCGGAGCACGAAGACTTTGGTAAGTACAGTCGCACAACATATAATGTACAGCCTTCTAATATACAGTGTACCCTATATAATGACATAACTTATATATAGTGTTCTATATAAAGCACACTAGCAATGTTTTGAGAGGTTTCACAGCAGCTCTATATAAAGCACAACCATATACAGTGGCCAGCCCTATGCAAACGCATCAACAACACTTCACGGCTACTTCCAGCACTAATACCCATGTTTGCACATTGTTATGCTCCCTCGATAAACTACTTGCATGCTGCCTGCTTTTTTCCTATCCCCTTAGCCTTTGACGAGCTTCCTGATGGTGAACAGATACTCATGTCCAGCAGTTAGATGATGAACTTATTAGCATTAACAGTTCCAGCTTGGGGTCCGTGTACTCATCCAAGAAGTTGCACCCACCAGTACTGAACAAATTAGTAAACTAAGAACCTTCAAGCAGTGTATAGGGTTATCTGTTTGTAATTGAACTCTCTACAGCATGGTTTCTTTGTAGCTAATCTCTCTACAGGGTGACTTGTTTCCAGCTGATCTCTCTACAGGGTGACTTGTTACTAGCTGATCACTGGATGACTTGTTTCTAGCTGATCTCTCTACACGGTGACTTGTTTCTAGCTGAACTCTCTATAGGGATTTCTGTTTGCGATTGAACTCTCTAAAGGATGGTTTCTTTGTAGCTGATCTCTCTACAGGATGACTTTATTCTAGCTGATCTCTCTCCAGGGTGACTTGTTTCTAGCTGATTCCTGGATGACTTGTTTCTAGCTGATCTCTCTACATGATGACTTGTTTCTAGCTGAACTCTCTATAGGGTTATCTGTTTGTAATTGAACTCTCTACAGGATGGTTTCTTTGTAGCTGCTCTCTCTACAGGGTGACTTGTTTCCAGCTGATCTCTCTACAGGGCGACTTGTTTCCAGCTGATCTCTTTACAGGGTGACTTGTTTCTAGCTGATCACTGGATGACTTGTTCCTAGCTGATCACTGGATGACTTGTTTCTAGCTAATCTCTCTACACGGTGACTTGTTTCTAGCTGAACTTTCCTCTATAGGCATTTCTGTTTGCGATTGAACTCTTTACAGGATGGTTTCTTTGTAGCTGATCTCTCTCCAGGGTGACTTGTTTCTAGCTGATTCCTGGATGACTTGTTTCTAGCTGATCTCTCTACATGGTGACTTGTTTCTAGCTGAACTCTCTATAGGGTTATCTGTTTGTAATTGAACTCTCTACAGGATGGTTTCTTTGTAGCTGCTCTCTCTACAGGGTGACTTGTTTCCAGCTGATCTCTCTACAGGGTGACTTGTTTCCAGCTGATCTCTTCACAGGGTGACTTGTTTCTAGCTGATCACTGGGTGACTTGTTTCTAGCTGATCACTGGATGACTTGTTCCTAGCTGATCACTGGATGACTTGTTTCTAGCTAATCTCTCTACACGGTGACTTGTTTCTAGCTGAACTTTCCTCTATAGGCATTTCTGTTTGCGATTGAACTCTTTACAGGATGGTTTCTTTGTAGCTGATCTCTCTACAGGATGGCTTGTTTCTAGCTGATCTCTGGATGACTTGTTCCTAGCTGATCTCTCTACACGATGACTTGATTCTAGCTGAACTCTCTATAGGGTTTTCTGGTTGCAATTGAACTCTCTACAGGATGGTTCCTTTGTAGCTGATCTCTCTACAGGGTGACTTGTTTCTAGCTGATCTCTCTACACGGTGACTTGTTTCTAGTTGAACTCTCTATAGGGTTATCTGTTTGTAATTGAACTCTCTACAGGATGGTTTCTTTGTAGCTGATCTCTCTACAGGGTGACTTGTTTCTAGCTGATCTATCTACAGAATGACTTGTTTCTAGCTGATCTCTCTACAGGATGACTTGTTCTAGCTGATCTCTCTACACGGTGACTTGATTCTAGCTGAACTCTCTATAGGGTTTTCTGTTTGCAATTGAACTCTCTACAGGATGGTTTCTTTAAAGTAGCTGATCTCTCTATAGGGTGACTTGTTTCCAGCTGATCTCTCTACAGGGTGACTTGTTTCTAGCTGATCTCTGAATGACTTGTTCCTAGCTGATCTCTCTACACAGTGACTTGTTTCTAGCTGAACTCTCTATAGGGTTATCTGTTTGTAATTGAACTCTCTACAGGATGGTTTTTTTATAGCTGCTCTCTCTACAGGGTGATTTGTTTCTAGCTGATCTCTCTACATGGTGAACTTGTTTCTGGCTGAACTCTCTACAGATGATTTGTTTGCAGCTGAACTCTCTACATGGTGGTTTCTTTGTAGCTGAAATCTCTACAAGGTGATTTCTTCTAGCTGATCTCTCTACAGGGTGATCCGTAGCTGAACTTTCTACAGGGTGATTTGTTTGTAGCTGAACTCTTTATATGATAGTTTCTTTGTATGTACAAGGTAACTTCTTCTAGCTGATCTCTCTATAGGGTGACTTGTTTCTAGCTGATCTCTCTACACGGTGACTTGTTTCTATCTTAACTCTCTATAGGGTTTTCTGTTTGCAATTGAACTCTCTACAGGATGGTTTCTTTGTAGCTGCTCTCTCCATGAGGTGACTTGTTTCTAGCTGATCTTTCTACAGGGTGAACTTGTTTCTGGCTGAACTCTACAGATGATTTGTTTGCAGCTGAACTCTCTACATGGTGGTTTCTTTGTAGCTGAACTCTCTACAAGGTGATTTCTTCTAGCTGATCTCTCTACAGGGTGATCCATAACTGAACTTTCTACAGGGTGATTTGTTTGCAGCTGAACTCTTTATATGATGGTTTCTTTGTATGTACAAGGTAACTTCTTCTAGCTGATCTCTCTATAGGGTGATTTGTTTGTAGCTGAACTATCTGCAGGGTGATTTGTTTGCAGCTGAACTCTCGACAAGGTGATCCTTCTAGCTGATCTCTCTACAGGATGACTTTTTCTAGCTGAACTCTCTACAGGGTGAACTGTTCATAGCTACACTCTCTACAGGGTGATATGTTTGTAGCTGAACTCTCTACATGGTCGTTTTTTTGTAACTAAACTCTCTATAAGGTGATGTCTTGTAGCTGATCTTTCTACTGGATGACTAATTGTTTCTAGCTGATCTCAATATAGAGTTATAACTTTCTCTATAGAGTTATAACATGTTTGTATAGCTGAACTCTTTACAGAGTGGTTTTTTGATTGATTGCTGAACTCTCCAGCTACACGGTGACTTGTTTGTACTACAGAGTGACTTGTTTGTAGCTGAACTTTCTACAGAGTGACTTACTTGTAGCTGAGCATTGCTTAAAGTAACTTGTTTGTAGCTGATCTAGATGAACTCTCTACTGGGTAGATTTTTTGTAGCTGAATCCTTTATGCAGTGACTTGTTTGTAGCTGAATTCTCTACAGAGTGACTTGTTGTAGCTGAACTTTTTACAAGGTGACTTGTTTATAGCTGAATTCTCTTCAGTGTGACTTATAATGTTCTGAATCTCTACAGCAACATATTTGTAGTTGAATTCTCTACAGGGTGACTTGCTTGTAGCTGAATTGTCTATAAGATTCACTGTTTGTAGCTGAACTCCCTACAGAATAACTTGCAATGTAATATAATTCTATAATGGAGTAAGTTATAAACGTAGCTGAATGCTCTAATAGGGTTACTGTTCTATTAGAGTACCTCGATCTCGCATATGCTACACGTAGTTGGCTTTGGAATCATAACTCAGTGGTTTGTACTCCGATTCTTCTATACTACTGCAAGGACTTTCTATGATAATTATTCCAGCTACACACCGATTTTCAGCTGACTGATCTAAGCGGTTTGCCTGGTAGGCATTAAAACTAATAGTTTTTTATTCATAAAAATCGATCGCGTAATTGTGACACAGGTTGGGTTTTGTGTTATATCTCGATGGCCTTTACCTGGATTCCTTTCAAACCACAAAAAGGCACTGCTACGATAGTTATTCCATCTACATAGCAATTTTCAGCTCATTCCTTCAAGTGGTTTACCCTGTGGGCTGACAGGCCTTCGACCTTATTTTACGCAAATAATCAGTCATAACTCCGTGAATGTTCATCGGATTCCTACCAAACTTGGTACTGAGATTCGCCTTAATGAGCCCTTTAAGTGTGCCAAATTTCAGCCCAATTGGAGCATGCATCTGTGTTTTATGGCAGATTTTGCAAAGTGTGCGAAAAGAAGAAGTAGAAGAAGAAAAAAACGAAGAAGAAAAAAAACCCAAACTTTGGCTGCTCATATCTTGGAAATGGCTGGAGCGATTTTCTTCACATTTGGAATGTGGACTCCCCTACCTAGCTGGCACTTCTGTAGCAACGTTGGTTTAAATCGGATAAGGAATCACGGAGTTACAAAGGTGTGAAAATCGCATTTACTTTCTTCCTGTAAATATACTCACGGTGTGGCGCACCGGCTTCTTGGGCCACACGACACACTACCGTGTGTCTTGATATATATCACCATCTCCCCCCCCCCCCCCCCACAGTGATGACAGAGGAACACATTATTGGAGTTCACACTGAAGAGTGCGTTGCAACTATGACAAATGGATCTCAGCTTGGACATCCTACTTAGGCAGAGCTTGAGCTACTGTAAGAGTTCCACCAGGGGCCACAGTAATCTCTACACCGCTGAGGGTAGACAATTGGAAAAGGATGTTGACAGACTACCTAAATAGGCCACTAGTGGAGTTTTTCATCAATGGACTAACCAAGGGGTTTTGGATTGGTTTTAGAGAACAATCAACACCTTTGCATTCCACTAAGCGGAATTTAAGTTGTGCACTCCAGCACCCAGACATAGTGCAGAACTATTTGACTGAGGAAATTGCTCTCTGACGTGTAGCTGGCCCATTTCCAAAATCTTCAGTCCCACAGGCACAGGTTAGTTAGTCGGTTCGGGGTCATCCCTAAGAACCACCAGCCTAACAAGTGGAGGTTGATGGTTGACCTCTCTCATCCTATCGGGGGGAATGTTAATGAAGGAATCCCCAAGGCGTTGTGTTCCCTGAGGTACATTACGGTAGACTTGGCAATTGAACGCATTGAGCAGATTGGCCATGGCACACTGCTGGCAAAAGCAGACATAAAGAATGCCTTTCGCCTTCTACTGGTTCGCCCAGCAGACCGCCATCTCTTAGCTATGAGATGGGATCAGCACATATTTATTGACACCTGCCTACCCTCTGGTCTCAGATCCGCTTCCATATTGTTCAATGTCTTGGCGGATCTACTGTCATGGATAATTGAACAACAGCAGGTCACACCAGTCCTTTACTACTTGGATGATTTCCTGACGATGGGCCCTCCACAGTCCCCCACATGCTCCAATAACTTAACTGAGATCAAGGATATATGCTTTATGCTGGGAATTCCCCTGGCTTTAGAGAAGGTTGAGGGACCTTCAGATGGTTTGACCTTCTTAGGGATTACACTAGACTCCCAAAGTATGCAGACACACTTACCCGATGACAAGCTACAAAGAATCCGCCTCCAAGTTGCTTCCTGGTTATCTCGAAAGAAAGCCACAAAAAGAGAGATACTATCATTGGTGGGCCTTCTACAGCATGCTACTAAGGTAGCAACCCCAGGGAGGACATTCTTATCCAGAATGTACCGCACAGCAGCTCACCTCAAGCGTCTATCTTATTATACTTGCCTTAACACGGCCTTTCGGTCTGCTTTAAGATGGTGGTACCTCTTTGTCTCCTCTTGGAATGGTCGCAGCTTCTTCAATTGTTCTCTCCCAGACCACGAGATACGTACTGACGCATCAGGATCCTGGGGCTGCAGTGCAGTCTTCGGGACTCAATGGATGCAACTGGCGTGGTGCAACGAGTGGTCACAAATGGACATCATGACCAAGGAGCTTGTCCCAATAGTTTTAAGCTGTGCCGTATGGGGGCTATTACTATCTGGCTACAGAGTAGAATTCAAGTGTGATAACCGGAGCGTTGTTGATTCTATTAATAAAGGTTCTTCCAAGGAACCAATCGCTATGCATTTGCTGCGATGTCTCTGGTTCTTCTCTGCTCACTTCGACATCAGAGTAGTTGCTTCCCATATCCCTGGAGTGGTAAACATTTCCGCGGACCAGCTCTCGAGAAATAAATCAATGGAATTTCTTCAGGCAAACACTCATGCCTCTGAACTCCCGTGCCGATTCCTACACCCCTTTTAAAGCTGGTATCACCCGAAAGCAGGACTGGACTTCACCTTCCTTTCTGCGTCACTTCAAGCGAACCATAAATAGACTGCAAATCCACTCCTAGCAAACTCAAAGCACCAGACAAACACCTCACACATAACTCAATGTATTTATGATTGTATATCACATTTAGCTGCATTGTCTCTTTGTTTGTTCTCAAAATGTATAATTGCATACCATTCATTGAGAATGTTAATAATAAGATGTATAAGTGCACACTGCTTATTGAGAATAGTAAAAAATGCATAAGGGCATACTGTCATGGAGAATGTTTTTAGATCACTGCTGGTCATTCACCTTTAGGTGGCCACCAGCAGAATACCCACATCCGCGGGCTCCTCAGCAAAGTTCAAAAGCGTTTGCAAACTGGCCTGTCCAAGTCAAGCAGATCCACCTACATGGCTGGTCAAAGAAGATATCTTCACTTCTGCAAGGCAGCAGGGATCAAGCCACTTCCTGTGTCCGAAGGTGCTCTGACACTGTTTACAACACACCTAGCAGTTTCCAATGTTTCCCATGGAACCATTAAAGTGTATTTATCAGCAGTTAGACACCTGCACATCTGTAAAGGATTGCACACCCATTTCAGCCAACAACTGACACTCCGACTTCTCCTTATCTTGAGAGGCATTAAAAAGTGTCAGGCTGATGTTCACTCAAAGAGAAGCGTCTCCCGATCACCATTCAGCTACTCAGCAAAATTAGACATCTCCTGTCTAAACAACCTACCTATGACAACAAACACCACTCTATGGGCTATGTGCTGTCTTGCCTTCTTTGGGTTTCTAAGAGTCAGCAAATTTACAATTCCCTTAGAGGGCTCATATGACTCATCCCGCCACCTCTCACTTCAAGATGTCACAGTTGACAACAGAGCAAAACCCCGCCTACTACAACTGTTTCTCAAGCAGTCAAAGACGGATCCATTCAAACAAGATGCACAAGTCTACATTGGTGCCACCAACACGACTATTTGTCCAGTCAAAGCAGTGCTATCTTACCTGGCAAGACGAAGCAGTCACCCAGGCCCTCTTTTCATCACCAAGGAAGGAAAAGGCTGGACAAACTCCATGTTCTGAGCAGCTCTCCAAAGCCTTATTGGGGAACTGAAGTTAAACAGGCACCACTATAATACCCATAGTTTTCGTATAGGAGCAGCAACCTCGGCATCATTAGCAAACATTTCAGACACCCATATCCAGATGCTAGGTCGCTGGAGAAGCAACGCTTTCCAGTGATATATCCGGCCTCCGCCCACTGAGGTAGCGAAACTTTCCAAGTCAATTTCCACAAGGAATCAGTAATACAACAAACTACACAAACAGTTTTTTTTAGTGTACACATGCTATGTAGTCACCCAGGCGCATACTTCTAATTGTATGAATGTACATAATAATCATGTTAAATATATAAGTTACCACTTGCGGGTGATGCCATACCTACACATCCAGAGATCAGGCACTCACACAGGAACTACGATACTTGGGTAAAAGGAAACACCTCCTTTCTATGCAGCTACAGAGTGTCCCCTTTTTGTGGCTTAAGGGAAGGTACTTGGCGTGCAGAATGCCTCTGGATGCCAAATCCCTTCCTGGCCCAAGTATCGAGAATTAAAAAAAAAAAAAAAAATTAGGGCCTTATAGATATTAGACTTCAAAAAAAAACTAGTAAGAAAAATTTTAAAAGAACAAAAATTGTAATCAAGGCAAAGTACATTTACCAAACCACCACCACAAACATCAGTTTGTGGGAGGCAAAGAGCTACTAGTGGGTTGGCATCTTAGGAGCCAGGGCACATAAGAAAGGTTAGTCAAGTGATCAACATTAAATAATGTTTAAAAGTACCTTTAAACCTAGTTAATGTTGAAAACGATGGCAGCACCAGACACTCCACCATAGAGTGGGACAGCAAATAGGATCGATGGGGCACTAATTAGAACATCTGTGCACCAATAGGAATAGTGACGTCGTGCATGCGTACTAACACGTGATCAAGAAGTAGGAGCTGACGCTAACACCTGACAACAAAAAACATCACCCACCTCCCCCTCTTCATAGCTATTCTTTCCATACCTCTGCCTCTAGAGCTACAACTGCTAGAAATCACTCAAAAGATAACAATGAATAAAATAAAATAATTACAATTTGCTTCTGATAACAGGCTAACATAGTTTTTTACACCTACAATCTGTTATGGGGTACACTGTTACATAATCTATGTTCCATATTGTTGTTCAATAGGAAATTATATGCTGTGTATTGTCGTCTTGTTGCTGATGTATAGCTTTGTGTATGGCTAACATTTGTTATATTCATTAGCTGCAAATTAGGCCACTCAAACAGGAATGTTGATGTGCGACTCCCTAACGGGTCAACGTCAGCTCCTTCAAAGGTGGTGTTGATGGGGCCGCTCTCAAGGAGCACCATTGATCACCTTGTCTAAAGAGAGCTCCAGCCTAGCATCTGTGCTGTCTCTCAGCAGGAGTGTTGGCCCCATGCTCCTTCATGAGCATGGGCCAGCTCCACACAAATAGGAGTATTAACATGCGACTCCTCTGTGGGTCAACGTCAGCTCCTTCCAGAGGTGTTGACGGGGCCGCTCTAAAGGAGCACCGTCAACCACCTTGTCCACAGAGAGCTCCAGCCTAGCATTTGTGGTATCTCTCAGTTGGAGTGTTGACTCCATGCTCCTTCGTGAGCATGGGTCAGCTCCACACATGTCAGAGGGTGCATCAACACGCTGGCAATGCTGGTTGTGCCGCTCTGGTGCAGAGCTTATCCATAGCTCTAGCTGCACTCACAGCATCTCCATTCCTGATAGGAGGAATGTGATAGTACTGCGCCCAACTAGGATGGTTGCTATGTACTTATAAGTATATTGCCAACGCAGATGTGGCTTAAGGGAAGGTACTTGGCATGCAGAATGCCTCTGGACGCCAAATACCTTCCTGGCCCAAGTATCGAGAATTTTTAAAAAATTTTGGGCCTTATAGATATATGACCTCAAAAAAAAAAACTAGTAAGAAAAATTTTAAAGGACCAAACATGGCAATCAAGGCAAAGTACATTTACCAAACCACCACCACAAACATCAGTTTGTGGGAGGCGAAGAGCTACTAGTGGGTTGGCATCTTAGGAGCCAGGGCACATAAGAAAGGTTAGTCAAGTGATCAACATTAATGTTGTGCAAATGTGGATGTTTATTATTAGTACGATTTTTTAAAATAAAATTATTTATTTTTAATGTAATGCAATAAATTTAGCTGCTATCTGCAAAAGGTTCCACTGTGGTCTTAGGGCACATTGTGGACCATCAGGCACAACACACTCCTCTGAGTGGTACTCTGCTTCTCTGATGGTCCTAGCTGGACCCAATGAAGCCAAAGAGTGAACACCCAAGGGGCCCCTTGGGCTTCTATTTTCTTAATATATATTAAAGCTCTGCATCTTAAATGCTGCAATGATAACATGTAAATGTAACTGCTTGAACACCACGTACACATCATGCAACCACAAAGTCTCAGGATCCAGCAGTGACCATGCACTCTAAGAGTTCTGCACTCCACTCTGATCATACGGGGATCCCAGAGATGCCCAAGGAGTACAGTGTAAAGTATTACCAGGACCTGCAGTAGGACTTAAAACATGTCAGTCCTTATATTTCCAGAAGCTCCTTACTACCACAACCCTTACCAATCATCGCGTATAATATGTTGTAGTTATAGGGTGCATTATTGGCCACTGGGAGAAATGCACTTTCTATCAGAACCCCAAACGATGCCAAGGAGTAATATATTTGTGGGACTCAATAAAATGACCATGCAGTCCTTAAGTGTTAATGTACGTGTCATAATACCTTCAAATTACATGACAGAATTTTTATTTTTATTTATTAATTTTATTTTTTATTAACACTTGATAAACATTTAGTATAGTTGTACACAAAACAGTATATATAAGCACAATTAGCAGGTTACTACAGACTAATAAACTGCCTTCCCCCCCTAGGTTACATTCCGTACAGCCAGTAACATAGCCACACACACTACTACCATACACATTGTGATATATTCTAAAAGAAATACTTGTCTGCTG
Organism: Dysidea avara; assembly: GCF_963678975.1. Classification (NCBI taxonomy): domain Eukaryota; kingdom Metazoa; phylum Porifera; class Demospongiae; order Dictyoceratida; family Dysideidae; genus Dysidea; species Dysidea avara. The sequence continues at coordinate 28,442,921 of NC_089272.1, forward strand.
ACAAATACATTACATTTTTACGTGGCCTGTATCAGTACAACAAGTATGCATAGCTTCCACGGATACTTAAATACAACCACCCTTATTACCTTTCATGGGTTGGCATACAATGAGTGCGCAACATGCTGCATTGTGATTAATGTGCTTAAGGGGAATTATGCCTGCATTTGTTTGGCCGTTATGACACTGCACCAGTACAACACATATGCATAGTTGATGAGGATACCACCATAAACTGCATTCACAGCCACACCTACTGTTTATTGTAGGCTATGGTTTTATTGCATCCCATTCACTGTCAACAAAACATTTAAAAGCAAGGACCTGAAAATAATGGAAGTTTCTGACATTCGTTAACTCAAGTAATGAAGTGTTCAAAGACTTAGCTGATGGTTATTTGCTGTCTGGTGGTGCCAAACATGTGCATCACTTTAATAGTAGAGCGGCTTAGCTAGCAAAATTAATGAGCAAATTGTGCACTTTGTGCAGAAAGCATGAAACTTTGCACATAGTGCCTACCTACCATGAAGTGTATTTTGAGATGTGGAGCCATCACAGATTTGGCCTTTGGTATCCTCTACAGCTCATTTTATGCTCAAAAATAGTGACCTTTGTCTATATATCACCCCATACAACACTCAATTTGTTCAAACTAGGGAAGATCTTTATCCAAGAAACAAGTTGATACTTGTTGATAGCATATTCCATTTCAAAGTTATGGTGATTTTTACCAGCAGCAAATTCATATAAATCCAACTGCCCATGCAATTACACTCTTCATCTACATTCTTGATTACCACTCAATTTTTGTATATTTTTTAGCTCATCATGAGAACTACAGGTTGCATATACAACCAAAAAGTGGAGAGAGATATCCAGGGGTGGGGCATGTACCCTCCTCTCTTGTGGTAGTTAAATAAAAGTAGTTCATAATGTTGCTCTATCAACAATTTTAACTACAATGGTTCTGTAATAGTTCATTGGGGGGGGGAGGGAGGGGTGATTTTTTACCCCCCTTTTACCCCCTTTGACAAATGAACTCCTTAATCTATAAATCAAAATCTCAGCGAATACGTCAACAACAACTGTAATATTAAATGAAATACATGACATGTGTATTTTGCCTGGTACAACAGCCCAGAACTGTACCTGAGAATACAAGCATGAAGTTACTTCTCATCATTCTCAGGTACTGTAGGTCATTCTCAGGTACTGTAGGTCATTCTCAGGTACTGTAGGTCATTCTCAGGTACTGTAGGTCATTCTCAGGTACTGTAGGTCATTCTCAGGTACTGTAGAGGTTGTACCTGAGAATGCATCTGTGGGAGTCTAAAATATCCTGGCATGTCCCTTTAGATGCCATGTGCGTAAACTAGCTATGAACACATAGATCTTTGTACCATCGTCCCCCATTACTCTCATTTGTGACTCCCCTTTAGTCATTTCCTAGATGAAGGTCTGACTGATATTACTGTTTCTAAAACCTGTATGCTAATTTTTTTTTGCTGTAAAGCTTTGGAAAATATGTACTTTTTTTGAAGTCGTTAGCTTTTTAGCTATACTTGCAAACAAGGAACACATTTTACTATATGGAACCAAATTGTGAAACACAAATTGTCTAGTTGCATGGTTATGCCCTCAGACTCCACCACATCTTGGGTGTGTGTTCTCTAAAGGCAAATATATATTTAAGGGGATACAAGATGTAGGTATAGTTCAGGACCATAATCTCCCTATAGTCAGTTCACAAAATTACCTATCAATACGGTATTATAAATACGTATAAGGCTTTTAAGGCTTTTCAGCAAACGTGACTGATAGTAGCATGTATAACCTTAGAGTTTTATGCATTAAAATATTATACAGAAGCAAAATTATAGCCATAAACAACCTCAAATTTAAGTTTAACCTGATGACAAAACTAGCTACACAAATTATGATGTTTGTTGATTTATCTCACAGGAGTATTGTACATAACCCCTATGCCTCACTCTTGTATTCTCCTCCATGTTTTGGTTGTATATGTAACCTGTAGTGCTCATGGTTAGAATAAAAAATAAATAATTGAATGGCAAATAAAGAATGTAGATTAAGGGTGTAATTGCATTGGGGTTGACTTTATATGAATTTGTTGCTGATAAAAATTACCATAACTTTGAAATGGAATATGCTATGAACTTGCAACAAGTATCAACTTGTTTCTTGGATAACGATCTTTAATTTGGCACCTAGTTTGAACAAATTGAGTGTTGTATGGGTGATATATAAACAAAGGTCACTATTTTGAGCATAAAACAAACTGTAGAGGACGCCAAAGGTCAAATCTGCAATGGCTCCATACCTCAAAATACACTTCATGGTAGGTAGGTACTATGTGCAAAGTTCCATACTTTTTGCACAAAGTGCACAAATATTTTACTAAGCCGCTACTATACAGTGGAACCTCCCTTATCTGGACCTCTATTATCTGGGCACCTCCATTGTCCAGACAGCCCAAATTGGTCATGTGGCTTGTAGTTTACTGACCATAATAAAGTTTGGTTTAGATGAAAACACAAGGAGGGAGCCTAAAGGTTGCTGTTTACCTGTTTGGAGGCTTGCTTATTCTACTAATAATAACTACCAGTTGGGTTGCTAGGTGATAATGCATTTTTACAGCCCAGGGCAGTGACCATGAATGCCCTGTAGTGGCTTCCCCTCTGCCCACTAAACTGCACAGCACTAACTGGTAGCAATAACAGCAATATTTGTTTTTAAATTAGTCACTTTAGCATAATAGCATGCTATTCTTAGTCATGGACATTTCTGAGATACGGACAGTAGTATGCACCAGACCGCCCAGATAAGAGAGGTTCCACTGTAACCACACAATAATTACAGCAAGTGAATTCTTATAAATGATGCCCATTATTCTAATAAAACATACTTTATTATCTATGGTAGTGCATCTCATGAGATACTCCAATTAAACAGTCACTTTATTCATTTGTTTTAAAAGTAGGTTCAGCGGACATACAAGACAACTAATGAAATATCTATGGTAGTGTGTTCCATGATACTCTACTTAAAGAGTCACTTTATTCATTTATTTAAAACTAGATTCAGTAGACCACTCTGTGTACTACTCTGTGGGCCATATGTAGTGCTTGAAAGCCACTAGAGCATAAAATAAGGGATGTAAAGCTACACAGGAGAACCTCATCATAAGCTTAAGTGCTGGTACAATGTCTTTACAAATTCATACTTGAGCAATTCACAAACTATACATGGGTTAAACCATACGGCTCTAGGGATAAAACATGTGTAAACACAATATTGTGCCTTGTTAGTACCTGGTAAGATAGTACTGCAAAGCTTGGTGGTCAGTTGAAGGGAATGCCTTTTAGTCATCATTAAAGCTCCTCATTTACAGCCTGTTTTTTTTTTCCTTTTCTTTTAATCACCTCTGGAACATAGGCTTGCAATTGCACCCAAAGCTCATTACAACCTCACAATCTATTGCCATACATGGTAAAAATTAGCACATTCGGCAAAGTGATTTTTAAACCAACTAATTTATGCACAAATGAAATTATGCACATCTTACAAAGTAGCAAATATGTGACATTCGATTCCTTGCACAAACTAATAGTCCTTCTGATAAATACCCACATGCAGGATGGAAGGTAGCCACAAATCAGTGCATTCAGGATCAATATTCAGACAGAAAGTCGAATGAGGCAGCTGTTGTGTACTGCTAAGCGATGTCCATTGAAAGACTGGTTGTTCATGAACAAGCTGTTGATATTATTTGAGGCAGTTTTAATTATGGGCTTTTAATCCCGCCTTTTGGCAATAATGAAATTTGCAACATAAATGTTTTATCACTTCTGTGTTTATGTCTGTATTGACTGGTGGGAACTTGGGACAACTGTTTGGTCAGCAAACTAGGTTGTGTAGCCAGAATTGCTTCAAAGAACTGCGAGTGAGCGCTAAGATTTGCCTGATTTGACAAAGGCTAGCCCCATTGTGATGTTATGGAATAGCAATAAGCCATCTGGTTAAGTAAGATCACAGTAATGTGTGCAACAATCTAAAACATAATTAATTGCGTGGGCGGCCAATGAAACACGTATATTCTACTGTACAAGTGCTGTTGCTCTGACACACTGCTATGGAACAACCAAAGAAGCCATACACAAACAAAGTACCTTATTCTTAGTAATACATTGTGCCAATGCCAGCCCACAAATTTAGTTAATTGCGTGGGCATGCGATACATAACATTAGTCACTGACTGTAACAAGAAGCCAAACTTCTTAGCACTGAACTTGGTCATTTTTATAAGGAATTACACAGTGTGGCCCAGACAGTTATTGATAAACTCACACCAGCGAACTATGCTTGAAATAAATTGAAGCACTAGTGTAATGTAATACTCAACCCTCTCACATTTAACACCTGCGAAATAACAGGCGTCAAACAGGAAAGACCTCACCAATTAATCAATGAAGAGCCAGGAAATCTTGGCTGAGCCAGCACTGCCTCCTGGGTCAGCACTCAGGCAGCAGCGGCACAGTCGGTGCCGGTCTTTTACACACCCAGAACGCCAGTCATGCTTTGTTGTCCCCATTCCTTGAGGACACATGTTGAGAAAGACACTATCACCAACCGCATGGCTCTTCATTGGATCTTTCGTGCATGCGTTAACACAAAACTCTAACTGATTCCCATTCCTATAATGCCGTAGCTGCTCCTTGATGGTATTACCCTCCCCCACCTTTGCACAATTTGCTTCCAACATTAACCTCGTTTAACAAGTTAAACTCCATTAAATTGTATACGTATGTATACAGTGAATTACACACATGAACCACCATGCAACGTAAATAAATACATAGCTATACTGTAACTACGTATCTAGCTACATATAAATGATTCAATTTTCAAAATAGTGTACATAATTACAGTAAAAGAAAATTCCTAAAATCAGAAATTTATGTGTGTTTTACAATTATAAATGTTACAAAGCATTGCTTTTATTTTGACGTGCACCATACATCAGGTGCCACTTTTTTTGACGAGGTGTATAGGAGTTTACTAACGGTGACTTATACACATACACAAATATGCTAATAACCAATAAGTATAAGCAAAATTTATATGCTTGAAACCATTGCAATAAAAAATGATGAAACAAGGAAGATTATATCACCCAATATGATTAATAAACCTAATGGTGTTTATTGCTAATTGTCTGGGTTAAAACTGGGGAATAATGCAGTAATGCTCTCCCTTGTTTCAGCACTTTTTATTGTAATAATCTTTATGTACATAATAAGTATATGAAAATCATATTATTATTATGTGGTGTGTCCCCTTTACAATATACACAGAGGCTTAATGTGTATTTTCACACAATGCTACTGCAATAATAGCACACTGTATGCACATACTTAAACAATTAGTACCTGTTGAAATGAGAGATGAAGCATTCCTACTCATCATATCATTTACTACACAACGATATAAACTAGTTCCAAGTACATTACTATCTGTCACACCAGTGATTGTGAGTATACTGGTCAGTATATCTCCACTAATATTTGTAGTGGTATTGAAGGGAATTCCTGTTAGAGATGTAGATAGTGTTGAAATAATACCATCCATTCTCATCTGCTGCCACATTACATCATCACTAATAATGCCAGTACCATTCCTATCCACTACACAAGTAAACACTGCTACTCCTCCAGTACACACTGTGACATCACTTGGTTGTGTCATTATTGTAGCTGTGTAATAAACACAAAAGTGCATGATTCATCAATGGAGTACAAACCAAACAGTACAGACACAACGATCAATGATTTGCTATTAGACAATTACAGTGTATGTACATAGTACCTGCCAAAATCAGTTTATATACTTATAATGTATTCTTTACTGATGAATAAAGCCAAATTTTCACTTTGATAACACAACATTAGTACACACAAAATAAACTTACATACTATAGATTAGAAATACCTTTAATTATGAGAATACGGGTGGATTCAGCAACTGGTAGGGGAGGGCACAAACAGGTTAAGTTATAAGTTGTTGAGGTAACTTGGGCAGAACAGAGATTCTCTTGTTAGTTTATTTTTACAGCAGCAAACAATCATCGCTCAATAGTGTTTCACTGTTGTTGTTTTAGGATTTTGGCTTTTGTACATAGTTAAATTTTAAAAACTGCTACAAAAACCATTAATGTTTATGATAATTATTCTTAGAGGAGCCTAATATGCACAAAAGTGTAGGGGCAAGTTTCACAGCTGATTAGTTTTGGGTTTAAAGTGAGTTTGTAATAAATGTGACTGGATCTGTGAAAACCCGACACAATCGCACAAGCCTAAATTTACTTTGAATACAATGGGTGAAATATTTACGAATTATTGAAAAAAATCCATAAATTTTTTGAACGTCCCTTTTGTAGCGAAGGAAAAGACTATCAATAAAAGCCTGGACATCATCTTATTCATCTACTCAAGGGGAGTTAAAAAATTTTTGTTTTGTTGCAGTAGACTAAATACAGTGTTGAGACAGTTACTTTTTAAATGTAACTCATTACGTATTATTTAAAATTGAATTATTTAGTTACAGTTACTTACATATTACACCCATATAATAAAGTAACTATGATAATATTACATATTATATTACTTTGTGCCCACAACCTTAAGCTGTCACGTGTGAAACTACCACTTTATCAAGTGACATGATTATGTTGTTGGACAATGTGCAAATCTTGGTTATAAGCAAGAAGCTGGTGAATAAGCTTCATTCAGTAGGCTTCGTTACTTCATAGTGGCTAGGTGTTACTTAGTGGATTACTAACAATATTAATAACTTTGTTACTTAAAGTAATAATATTATGTAATATTAGACTCGTTACAGTAACTTCATTACTTAGATAATGTGTTACATTTGCAAGTAAATAACTTGAGTTACATTAGGGGTGGTCCACAATTTTCTGCTTTTTTTGCAAGCGTACAAACTGTACGCTAGGGGGGGAGGGTGTAAAATTGCATGTATGCTTTTTAAAAATGCCAATCACGTGAGTTGACAAGAAATCCAAACATAGTGAAAAGGCTCTAGTAGTAAACCTCTACTGCTACTTATTCAGTGTCCAATTATAAACAGTGGACTAAAGCGAACTGATGCTGTTAATGCATGGGCTCAAGCCAGCACATGATTGGACAAAATTGTGTTTTGGTGAACTCTGGAAAACAGTGAGGCTAGGGTTAGCTACCAATGAAAAGAAGCTTTATAAGCTAAGGAAAGATAAAGCTCATTGAATCTACAGGTAAGACGGTTATCACCGTGATAACATGTACTACAGGCTTTATATACGTACTTCTATAACAGCACTTACTTTTCTTTCTCTTTAGTCTTAGCCTAGCATTTAACACTGATAAACGGTTACAACTGAATAGCTTGTACTACACTGCTTGTTACTTTTGTTTTCTACCTGCAGAAGTTGTTGTTGTGGGTTTAGGAATACTGTTGGGTATGGGAGGCAGGATTAAGTGGGTACTAATTTGTTCACACTACATAGTTGTGGTAGTTGTGGGTTGCCCATAGAGAAAACCTGTCTCTGCAATGTGCACCTGCATCTCCTGACTCCAGTCCACCTCAGACTATGGTGAATACCCAACAAACTAGTACTGCTGTTGCTACTGCCAGTGATGGGATAGTTTTGTATGAAAATGTTGAAAATAGCCAAGAACCGTTTCTATGATGTGTATGTACACATTTGCAAATATGCATAGGTACTAGTGCCCGCTGTGTGTAGGAATGATTCTTTCAGGGTGTCAGCTTCAAAAGTATCAAAATGATAAGATGCCTAAAAGACAAAACAAATACCATACATGAATTTTGCAATATTAAAATAGTATCCATGTGTTTGTTCTGCTATACAATACATCCATGTGTCAACATTTATACAGTACACTTTGGGCTGGGGGGAGGAGGTCAGAAAAAAAGAGTACTCTTTGTACACTTGCAAAAAAGCAGAAAATTGTGGACCACCCCTTACCTGTTTTTATAGCATATTTCGTTATATTACTTTGTCACAACAAAAATAATATGTAACGTGTTACTCCCAACACTGACTAAATCATATGTGAGTTATGGTTATTTGTTTGTGTCACATAGAAGCAATCATATGCGATCAATCTTTCTTCACTGATTTCATCTCTGTACAGTATGTAGTTTAAACTGCCCGAATTTATTAGAATCAAGCTGCACAAAGTGATGTCAGCTAAATACAGCACTTAACCTTTTGAATTTACATTAAGCTTGTTTGGCGATGGATAACTAGCAGGTTAGCCAAAGTACATTATTTCAGAGAAGATTTCTTAGGATGGAATGTTGTCACTAATAAATTCGGGCAGTTACTCGTGTGTGATGGCTGGTATAAGTAGCTGTAGCAGAAAGAACTTATAGTGTTGTAGCGATTTTGTAGTAAAGTGTATTAGAAAGTATTCTAGCTTTAGTTAGATTATTCTAGAGTGGTTAGTTTTGTGCTAGTTCTATTTAAAGATCGCCCTGAGGATCGCCTTAGTGATTCTCTGTGGAATTGCTACGAGGTGAGTATTGTATAAATGCTATAGACTGTATATATAGTAGTAAAATATTAAGAATGTAATTTTTGCTTATTCCGTTATTCCGCTGTTCCGTTATTCCGTATTCTGGGTTTTACTGCTTCCCCTTACTAAGACAGTTGTAACTTATGAACAAAACAAAATAATTAACATAATTATAGAGTTGAACTTTGTACTATTGTGTTCGCCATGAATAGGGCTATTGATTCTTGGGTAAGTTTTTCTTGTATCATCTTTCTTCACTACATACAAAGGCAAAATTTGAGAAGAAAGATTGCGTACTTTAACTTCAATGTGACATAAACAAACATCCATAACTTGCTTGTCCTTGGGTATCCTCTTGAGAAGGCAAATAAGATGATATCCAGATTTTATTAGCCCCTTCCTTCACTAAGAAAAAGGCATTCAAAAATGTACGGATTTTATTTAATAATATGCAAGTATTTTACTCATTGCTTTATAGTGTAAATTTAGGCTTACATGATTGTGTCAGGTTTTTGCTGATCTGGTCACATATTTAATCCACCCACATACAATAATCATGGAGCGAAAAAACCACCTTGCTAAAATGTGTGAAAAATTCTTCCTGTCAATATAAGTACTCACAATTGCTGTGTGTAGGCTTCTTGGACCACACAACACACTACCGTGTGCCTTGATAACCATCACAGAAAGTGATTGCAGTAGTATAGAAGAATTAAAGTAAAAGCCACTGAGTTATAATACAAAATCCAACTACTTGTAGTTATTGTGCAATAAAGATACTCTAATAATACAGTCAGTCACTCTATTAGAGCATTCATCATTAGTGAGTTACTCTACACTGTATTAGAGCATTCAGCTACATAACAAGTCAGTGTGTAGAGAGTTCAGCTATGCAACAAGTCACCCAGTAGAGAGTTTAGCTACAAACAATGTAAAGAGTTCAGCTACAAAATGTCACCTGGTAGAAACCTAAGCTACAAACTACAAATAAGTCACCCTGTAGGCAGTTCAGCAACAAACAAATTACTCTGTAACAATAAGTCACAATGTAGAGAGCTCAGTTACAAACATATTAACCTTTGGAGAGTTCAGCTACAAACAAGCTACCCTGTAGAGAGTTCAGCTAGAAACATATCACTCTGTGGAGAGTTAACAAACAAGATGTCCAGGGTTCAGCCACAAGCTAGTCACCCAGTAGAGAGTTCAGCTACAAATCAATCACCCAGTAGAGAGTTCAGCTACAAAAAGTCAGCCTGTAGAGAGTTTAGCTACAACCAAGTCACCCTGTAAGCAGTTCAGTTACAAACAAGCAACCCTACAGAGAGCTCAGCTACAAAACGTACACAGTAGAGAGTTTAGCTACAAACAAATCACCCTGTGAAGAGTTCAGCTGCAAACCAATCACCCAGTAGAGGGGTTCAGTTACAACAAGTTACCCTGTAGAGGGTCTAGCTACATTGGAAGTCACTCTGTAAGAGAGCTCAGCTACAAACATTACCTTGTAGTTGTAGGGGTTTCTGCTACAAGCCAGCCAACCTGTAGATGTAATAATACAGTATTATTTTAAATACATCAGGGGCGTATTTAGGGGGTTTCCTGAGGTTCCGGAAACCTCCTTTGAAATTTGAACTTGTAGGCTTGCAGCAAGAAAACCAACTATCATAGTTTGGAAGCACAAATCTACAGAAAGATGGGAATAGAGCAGGGCTACAATGCATGCATGTAATAGGAGACTTGCTCAAAAGGGTTTTATGGAGAACAAGAGTATGAATTGTGACTGTCTCTAGTGTTGCACCGATATCCAAATTAGCCGATTATTCCGATAACCGATATTAAGCAACAGAATTAGCCGATACCGATAACTGATCCGATATACACTAATAACACTAACACTCATCCTCATCATTATTAAATGGCTCATATTAGTGACATAACCATTGATATACAGCTCATTCTAGGCTAAAATGTAAAGTTAGATGTATACCACAAGTAAAAGTTACTCATGGTAAACAGGTTTAAGTACATTTTACTACTGCTATATAGTTGAGACAAGTGGCTGGTACTACATAGAAACCTAAAAACCTCAGTTTATTGTTGGGCATGGCCTAAACCCTGACAGTTTATTATGGGCATGGCTTGTAGTCACCACTAAACCATTAACACATAACTTAATTAAAATGCCAAATAACTTATGTCTAGCCTCCCCTACATCATTATACTACACAGCACAGTGGAGATTAACATCGGCCTTGATTTAATCAAAACCGATTAATCGGCTAGTAGCCAATATCGGCCTTATACTGATTATTGAACTGATTATCGGTGCAACACTAACTGTCTCTGGGAAAACCGTTCTTATCGCCCATTTAAAAGTATCGAGAAATGCCGGTTTTAAATATTCAGTGTTGTAGCTGGCCAGTGGTGGTAGCTACGCATACCAAATTTTCACACGTTTAACACCAATTTCTTACCTTCCAGATCATCCACTACAGAAGTAGCCAACACCTAAGTTTCCCGCCATTTTAGATGTAGATAGTTTTTAAACCAAGGTTGTCTGTATCAGGCGAGCTCCAGAAGGGTGGGAGGCGGGGGCCCTGGAAGACGGGAAAGATGGTGTTCAAAAATTGAAAAGGAACGTGTTGGGATGAATTAGGCCAAGGTATGGGCCATCCAGGGCCCAGAACCACAGTAGCTAAAATGAAAGGACATTTACAGCACAGGTCATTGTCCAACACCACAGAGCTGTATAGCCACACACAGCCATCTCCTGGTTGGCCAGGGCCCCATTAAGACTCCAGACCACTTGTACAGCTCGCCACTGTGCTTTAAAAAAGCAGCCAGCAAAAGCAGATCACTTTACTCTGGTCGACTGTGACAGTGAAATTTGATAGTGCATTCAATAAGCTTTGTGTTTGTGTGAAAAAATCAAACTTCCTGTCTTGGGCGATAAGAACAGTTTTTGCAGATCCAGTCACAATTTAAGGAAAAACATTAGTAAAGATCAAGATACTCTAATAGAGCAGTCAGTTGTATTCCAATAGAGGAGTCAAAAGTACTCTAATAGTACATTCATAACGGATTGCAAGTATAATTTTATTAAATGTCAATCCTATTTGGGCATTTAACTGAGAATTTTTATTTAGTTAGCTACATGTATTTGGATCACTACAACTGATCAGCAATATTTAAACCATAATTGATAGGACTTGATAGGAGCTAAGCAACTTATATTGAGGATAGCATATCCATAGAGCATTAACTAGTAAATTTTGAAGCATTTGATGTTCAATATCTGTCAGTGGCTGTGAGTTGTGTCCCAGGCCCCTGTATCTACCAAATCCAGAAACCACCTTTGAAAATTCCTGGATATGCTCCTGTACATCATTATATATAAACAAACCGCATAAAAACAGCCAAGCTGTGAAAAAAGGTGTGGCCTTAAAAATCCTGGGTGAAAAAAGTTGTGAAATCAAAGGTGGTGGCCAAGAAATGGCTGCAATGATGTTAACACTATTAGTATTAATATCATTGCAGCCATTCCTTGTTTTTTCATAGCTTGGCTGTTTTTGTGCGGATATCACTTCTTTTTGTAATTGCAAGTTCCAAGGCCACCTATGGTTGACCTTGACAATTCCTTTTAACTTTTCCCCCTTTACTACAGGAGACTGTGTGGCTATATGAAGAACTGAATTTTGAAGGTGTGTATACCCCAAAGATAGCTGGGCAGATTCAAGGAATGGGAAATGCCCTACCCTGAGGAAGCTTCCACTGCAGAAATGTAGTTCAAGCACTATGGAGCTATGGATCCATGAAAACTTGTTATCTAGATTTTTTATTATTATTCCCAGGGTTACCAGCACACCTTGCCACCACCCTGACACCACAGAACTATATGACACTACTCCTTCTGAAGAGAGGCAAGAAGAGCAAGTTTTCTGTAACAGCACTGAGCAGCATGACCCATACCACCCCTTAATGTTGAAAATACAAGTAGGGTAAAGAACCCATCTCAATTTCATTGTTCGTACTTCCGTTGTTTCTGATGCCGTCAAAATGTCAATAAACTACGATGAGGATACTTGGGTACCACGATATGAAGGTGCATTTGCTTTATCTTTGACATCAAAAACAATGCCTTCAGATGTAACTATTGAGTAGATTTTAGCTAGAATTTTCATTTATAAAATGTGACCGGATCTGCGAAAACATACTCGCGCAACCCTAAATTTACACTATAAAGCATTGAATACATTGGGTGACATACTTGTGTATCATTAAAAAAATTCTGTAAATTTTTTAACCGCTCTTTCATAGTGAAGGAAGGGACTAACAATAAAACCCTGGATATCATCTTATTCGCCTGCTCAAGAGGAGTTGGAAATTCTTTGTTTTATTGCAGTAGACCGAAGGATGCATAAGTTATGAGCATTTGTTTATGCCATGTCAAAGCGATCATATGCAATTGATTTTTCTTCATGAATTTTGCCTTTGTATGCAGTGAAGAAGGGTGAGTAAAGGAAACACATACCCAGCAATTGATTCCCCTTTTCATGGCAAACACGATGGTGAAACGTGTAGCCCCATACCACTATCCGTTGGTAAGTTATAACGGTTTTTGTAAGTACCTGTAATTTATTTTTCCTATATTTGCTGTACAAATCTATTTTTCTGTTGTTGCTACTTTGTAAGGCTGTAACTCCCAAAGTTATTGGTAAATGATGCTGAAACTTTGCCAGTGGGTACACTTGGCTAAGCAGATTATAAATATTTAATAAACAGGAATTCGAAAATATGCGATTATGTCCTATTTTCGCAGATTCGGTCACAAATAGAAATAAAGGAAGATGATCAGCTGTGATAACAGCGGCTCAGTGATTAAGGATTTGGATGTTCAGTATGGAGGTCCCTGGTTTGAAAATTGATCAGTAACTTTTTTTGACATTTTTATGCATCTTTTTTACCCCACGGTGACTGTTCTATTAGAGTAGTTCAACAGTAATTTGATCCTAGGATATACAGTTGCTTGGTTTTTGCCTTGTAACTCTGTAGTTGTCAATGTGATTTCTTTTAACCACAAAAGGTTTGAGCTACATATGCATACTAATGTTTAAGTAATTCCCATATGTGATTTACCCTGTAGGCATAACAACTTTTTTAATGCAAATAACCGTGCATAGTTCTATGAATATTAATCAGATTTGTACCAAACTTGGATCATGATTGTGCTAGAATACATTCGTAAAGTGTACCAAAGATAATAAATAATAATAATAAATAAAGCTCAAAACAATTGACCTACACATTTGCACTTTATAATGGTTTTTGTAAAGTGTGTGAAAAGAATAATCTAAGCCCACTGAGCCCCCCAAATAAAGAAAAAAAATATGAAGAAGTTAAGCCGAATTTTGAAGGCTTATAGTTCACAATTGCGTTACGCAATCTTGCTCAAATTTGGTATGTGGAGTCCTGAAGGTGGAGGACATTTGCAGTATAAAAATGATTCCAATTCGAGAAGGAAGCACAGAGCTACGTATGAGTGAAAACCATATTTTGTTTCTTCCTGTAAATAAACTCATGGTGTAGAGCGTCAGCTTTCTTGGCCGCACGGCACATTACCGTGTGTCTTGATACAAAATAATTCTGCTCTTGATCTCTTCCTTCGCAGTAAAGAAAAAAAGACAATTAAAATAAGCTCTAAAGCTGGCCACAGGCTGGCTTTGAAGTATACAAATACAAAAAGAATACAATTCAGGTGAATTTGGTCCCACCTGAATTGTCATTATTAAAACTTTAGCCATTAACCTACTATCATATAGCCTTTTCTTGGCTGCCACTTTGGATCCACATCTTCTTTCACCCTGGATTTTTGGGGCTGCACCTTTTTTCACAGCTTGGCTGTTTTGGTATAGGTGACCGGAATTGCGAAAAGGGGTCTTTCAGACACATCCATTTTATCCCTCGACTTTGATGCTATTTCACTTTCCACACAAAGCCTAAAGGAGTACATACTGTACTAGTCTTGTTATATAATCTAAATAAGTGACCGGATTTGCGAAAAGGAGTCTTCCACAGACATCCAATCCTATGAACTTGGAAGACCATAACTTAGTGTTTGAGTAACATATGAACCTCACAATGTCACCATTCATTAAGCGATGTTGGTGCTCACCACTGACCAAATTGCAAGTTAGTACACTGTTCTAACCTGAAGTTATGAATCTTTATTGGGAAAACAAATTCAGGAAAATCAGGGGCATAGCTAGCCAGAAGGTGATGGAGGGGCAGGCATGCCCCCATGAAACACTCAAAATCGTTCATGCTTGCAAAAAAAGGCTAATGACCCAATGATGGGGGCTAGCCAACATACTTACATAACTATAGCTATGTAACTACTTCATTACTAATTGCTATCAGTTATCACTTATCAGTGGAGGTATATTTGTCAAGCATAATCACATGTGCCACAACTGTACTCCAACAAAGTTGTCCACAATCTGGAAGAACTATATTGTGAATATTTTAGTGTGAATACAATGTATCACAGTTACCTACATTACTATAGTAATGTTAGCCACAGCCTATGCTTCTGTCCTAGCACATTGACAGTATGACATGTTCACTCTGGCGAAATTCAAATGCTACGTACTGCACGAAATCCCAGTTCATGCTAGCAGAGCTTATAAGCTAGATCCACCTGACTGACAAAGTTTTTTTTTTTTAAATTAGACAGGCATGCTACTGCACTGCCGTACGAATATCCAGTATGATCAACTCGAGAAAATAAACTTGGTAAATTACATAAAACTTTATCGCCTCGTAGGCAGTAAGTTTGCAGCATCATCAACAGCCTGGCCTCCTTTGTCACTTGTGAGTTGCGACTCCTGCGAGTGGTTCATTTATCTTTTAGGCTTGAAAAATGCTCTATCACATTTGTAGTTTAGGCTAAATATAGAAGTGTGTCTAGTTGAATGTTGTGTGCGCATTCACTAGCAACCCCTGGTGATACCACGTAGTAACGAACATAATTTATAGTCATTTGAATTGGGTGTCAGCTGCTGGTAAGCTTGTGATGGAGGAAAAAAAACTTTGTGATGGGGAGCATTAGCCCAACCTTGGCTACGCCTCTGAGGAGAATCAATAAACTGGCATGAGCACTCTAGGCAGAGGTAGAGCAAATGATGGATGCACTTAGATGTTCTCTAATAGTGAATTGCATATGCGATGATAAACTTACCAGTGACTCCATTCACAATCTTTTAAGGATGAGAAAGTATTGCTAGAATCTTGAAGTAAGCCAACTAACACTTGGTCCAACAAACTTGTGTGCACACAATAAAATCCTGTAAAATTGTTTTTGTAAGACTTTTTCTTTAGTATTAGTCAATCTATGTGACTTTGGCCCATACCCATCACTAATTGCAACAGAAATTTTCTTCATGGAAAACTTTTTAGAAGTGTCTGCATCAACATATTAATAAAAGGGTTATGTGGAATTCAATTTGACTGCTGTATTTAGGTACACTGATTGTGTTATTTTGAGTTTGTCTTATAACTGTACTCTGATTTCATTTTAGACTACCAAAACCTACTTCTACAAAGGCTCCTATATGCATGCTGGTTTACAAGTCATATCCAATCATTCCACTCATGGAATTCTTGTGACAGCCAATTGCACTGAAGCCACCACATTTTACTGCAAGCGAACACCTAGGCAATAGTGGATAAATAAATACGTAGGACGCAAACAGTGAGTCCATGTTGCATGCACTGTACCTGTTGCAGTTGACAAAAGGCACATCTTGGAATTAGTTAGTTACTTAGCTAGTTAGTTAATTGGAAAATTCAGCTAAAAAGGATTTATTACATTCCAAAGAAACTATTTTGGGTCACCATGAAGGCATATTTGGGTTGATTGCGCCTAACATATACCATCAAACCATTATGAATAAAAGTGAGGCTGGTTATTTGGGTGATATTTTTAGGACAAGAATATCCATATTTCCATCCAGGTTTTAAACCATTAAAAGACTTTTTGTACACTTTTGGATAAAAGCATGAAACTTGGTGTGTGTATGACAAAAATTATTTTTTTATAGGGTGCCACCTTGTATCGGACAATAAATGTTTAAAAAGGGGGAACGTAGAGGATAGAGATTGCTGCAGATAACAACAAAAGGCATACGACTGCTACATATACGTATTTGCATGCAGGAAAGTTGCTACCAAATATACAACTCATTTACCAAGACATCAAAACCAAGTGTCACCCAAAAGGCATTCCATTTCCTGCCGACTGGCACATTACTCACTGTGAGAATCACTGGACCAACGGGTTGACAACGAATCCCTACATGTGAATGGATCTGCGAAAACTCAAAACAATCATGCAAGCCTAAATTTCCAGTAGTACAATGGGTGAAATATTTGCATAATATTAAAAATCTTCCATAATTTTTTGAACACCTATTTCTTAGTGAAAAAAGGGATTAACAGTAAAAAACCTGGATATCATCTTATTCGCCTATTCAAGAAGAGGATTTCAAAAATCTTTGTTTTGTTGCAGTAGACCCAAGAACACTAAAGTTATGGGAATTTGTTTACATCATGTCAGAGCAATCGTACACAATCAATCTTCAAAAATTTTTCCCTTGTATGCAGTGAAGAAAGGTGATAGAAGGGCAAACTTACCAAGTAAATGATTACACTATTCGTGGCAAACACAGTAATACAAATGTTAACTCTGTACAGCATTCTGTTTGTTACAACTATAGTAGTTAGCACCTGTAATTTATTTTCCCTATACTTGCTGTACAAATTGATCTTTCTGTTGTTGCTACTTTGTAGGGCTATAACTCTCAACATTATTGGCATATGAGGCTGAAACTTTACCAAAGGGTACCCTCAGCTAAGCAGATTTAATAACCAGGAATTTAAAAATGTGCAATTGTGTCAGGGTTTCACAGATCCGATCACATATTGAGAATATATGATAATTCCCTATGTTAAAAAGGAATGGGAATTGCTTGGTCCGTCCTCTTTGAGTGTACAGCTAAGGTGTTAAAGCTGTTTGAAGATAATTATATTCTCGATGTCACTGTGCCTAGTAACTGCACTGATCGCTTGAACCCATTAGACTTGTTGGTGAACAAGCCTGCCAAAGATCTTGTTAGGGCAAAATTTCAGAAATGGTATGAGATGGAGATAGACCAACAAATGGAAAAGGTGTGACAGAGAAGGTAGACCCCCATGTGAGTAATATCTATACAAAAACAGCCAAGCTGTGAAAAGGGGTGCAGCCTCCAAAAAAACCAGAGTGAAAAAAGATGTGAAATCCAAGGTGGTGGCCAAGAAATGGCTGTGATGGTAGGTTAATGGCAAAAATGTTAATATCGACAATTCAGGTGAATTTGTGTTGCCTTCTCCTAGGATTCGGCACCAAATTCACCTAATTGTCGTTATTAAATTTTTTGCTAATAACCTACCATCACAGCCATTTTTTGGCCTTTTTTATCCTGGCTTTTTTGGAGGCCACACCTTTTTTCACAGCTTGGCTGTTTTTGCATAGATATCACTTCTTTTTGTATTTGTATACTCCAAAGACAACCTGTGGCCAGCTTTGTAGTTCTTTTACTTGTCTTTTCCTGCAGAAAGGAGAAGACATCTAGACATGAATTTTATGGATACTTTTTTATAATGATGCATTTTTCTTACCAAACTTAATACTGTATGAAATTTATCACATGTCCTCTCTCCTACAGGTAGACTACTTTGTAGCAGAAATCTCTACAAGACAACTTGTTTGTAGCTAAAGTATACAGGGTGACTTGTTTGTGGCTGAACTCTCTACAGGGTGATTTGTTTGTAGCTGAACTCTTTATAGGGCGACTTTTTGTAGTTGAACTCTCTACAGGGTGACTTGTTTGTAGTTGAACTCCCTATAGGGTGATTTGTTTGTAGCTGAACTCTCTACAGGACGACTTGTTTGTAGTTGAACTCTCTACGGGGTGACTTATTTGTAACTGAACTATCTACAGGGTGACTTGTTTGTAGCTGAAATCTCTATAGGGTGACTTATTTGTAACTGAACGCACTACAGGGTGACTTGTTTGTAGATGAACTCTCTACAGGGTGACTTGTTTGTAGTGAACTCTCTCCAGGGTGACTTATTTCTAACTGAACTCACTACAGGGTGACTTGTTTGTAGCTGAACTCTCTACAGGGTGACTTATTTGTAACTGAACTCTCTCCAGGGTGACTTGTTTGTACACCTGTGGTTGACCTTTCTACAGGGTAACTTGATTGTAGTTGAAATCTCTACAGGGTGACTTATTTGAGTTGAACTCTCTACAAGTGACTTGATTGTAGTTGAACTCTCTTTTGGGTAACTTGTTGTTAGCTGAACTCTCTACATGGTGACTTTATTGTAGCTGAACGTTCTAATAGAAAGATTTATTATGAAGCTGAATATTCTATTAGGGTGACTGCACTATTAGAGTATCTCGATTGCGGACTTGTTACACCTAGTTGACTTTCGTAGTGTAATTCAGTGGTTTTTTATCTGATTCCTAATAAACTACTGAAATCTTGTTCTAAAACAATTAATCTACCTCTGTACCTATTTTCAGCTGATTCATAAACTAGTTAGCCTGGTAGGCGTGACAAGTAATATTATTTTTTTTATTAACAAAACTGGATGGTGCACTTTTTACACATAGTTGGCATTTTTGTTATAACTCCATGAGTATTAATGTGATTTCTTTCAAACCACAAAAGGTTTGCAATATGATAGTTACTCCATATACAGACCGATTTTCAAGTAATTCTGTCAAGCGGTTCAACCTGGAGGCATGACAACAAATCGCCTTTGGATTTTTGAAAAATTGCACATAACTCCCTTGTTCTTTGTCTGATCTGTACCAAAATTGGACTATAAATGTGCAGTATTATGTTCCTACGCCCTCTAAATGTTAAGTAAATTGACCACAGCATGTGCAAGTTAGTAGAATTTTTCTAAAGTGTGCGAGACGAAGAAGAAGAGAAAGAAGAAAAAGATTAAAAAGAAAATATGTGACCGAATTTGACAAAACAAGGCTTCCACACACATCCACTTTTGTGACTTTGAAGCACTATAACGCAATGTAGGAGTACACCATTAGTTTCAAAATTTGGCCTGATATATTACAATGCTATGGAAGAATTGTGTGAAAATTTTAGATTAATAGCGTACTGGGTAGTCACGTTACAGTGGGTTAAATTCCGAAAATTGGATGTGTGTGGAAGCATTGTTTTGTCAAATTCGGTCACATATGAAGAAAATAAGATGAAATTTGAAGGCACATATCTCAGTGATGGATGGGCAGATTCACCTCATATTTGGAAAGGAAGGTGCCCTACCCCGAGGGAGTTTCCACAGCCAAATTAGTTAACTTCTGTCCTTAACTTCTGAAATTACCTAAGTACTGTTCCATTCCATTCCACCATTCCATTCCACTGAATCCAGATGCCCCATCTAGGCTAACCATACTGATTAACTGTATAAACATAGCAATATGGCTTCATTGTCCTTTTGCCTTATTAGTTAATGTCTGAGCGACTACCAGGACCAGGGGCTGCATGACATGCATGGGCAGCCTTGATCCTGCAGCAGTCACTGGAGTCTACCAGGCGGTCAGGATGTTTTTGGCTCTGTTAATTTCATGTCAGTATTTGTAATACTGACTAAACTCGTGTACAGTTACAGGCGCAATAAAGGATTGCCAGTATTAAAAACACACTGAAACATACCCTGTGCTTTGCTGCTGCTGCTGCTGTTTAGCGTTAAAATCAAATATAATGTGATCCATGATAACACAGAAATTAAGCTCATCGTCAGTGTCGGCACTTACTCTCTGCGTACGTAGCTCCCTGTGGTCTCCTCCTCTCAGTCAGAGTGCACTTTCTAGAGATCCGGCAGTGCACGTGGGTTCGGTGAGGAAGCGTTGTGTCCGTGACGGGTCGACACTGTTGACATGTCTACTAATAGTAATATGGCCAGCATTGTATTTGCATGTCTTGTACTGTTTGGATTGACTGACTTCTGCAAATCACAAGGTAATCCTTTCTTTGTGTACTTCTATCACGTTGCCTATGAGTCCGTATCATGCATACCAGCATCTAAACTGTAGGAATAGTAACTACAGTGCGGCTAATCTCGCGTAGCCAGACCACTACTTTCTTTTTTGTGGGGGTGGGAAAAGTAAAACATCTATGGCCTGCTTATCGTTCTTCATGACAATGCTCGGACAGCACGTGTGAGGCTTTTTAACAATCGCGGCCTTAGAAGTCTTCGCCACATTCAACAATCGCAGTACAGGTGTACCAGACCTTACTTTTCCCATCCCCACACAAAAGAAAGGTATATGAGTGGTCGATCTGGCTATGTACGCGAGATTACATGCAGTGCAGCGTGGTTGTTAAAGAAACTACACCGGATGGCTCCAATTTCACTGACTCGACACATAGCTATTAATAAGCACAATGAAAAATAGGAATTTTAAGTTTGATTAGGGCGAGCATTAGGGGATCATAATGCACCTATCAATGTATTGCCCTGACTGGCTATCACCATACATGGGGGCAGAGCGAGGATTTTACACACATACAAATCCTCACCAGTTGAGCTAACATGGGGATTTAACATACACTGTATGTAGTATAGAAAGTTACAGCAAAAATACTTGGGTACTTAATGATGATTGTCAGTTTCGTGTCTAGCCCCACCTATGCCCGAGGAGAGGTGGTGTTTTGCTTGGCCAGACCGCTTTTTACCTTTATGCATATCAAAACTTTTGTAAGATATTCCAGATTTCCGAATAGGTTATGCCCGTTTCATATAAAAAACACCATCTTTTTAAACAAGGCACCATAACTTACGCGTACTCTGGTTGACAGACATGAGGTTTGTTTTATCAGATTCCTTGATGAAAAGCAATTTCATTTATGTGTAAGTTCTTTGTGTAGTAATGAAGGGGAAGTTTAAAAGGAGCTTTGTACCATGAAATTTTACGTGTTCAGAATACCCATAAAAACATATGTTTTTCAGCATATCTTTGTAAACTAACCTGTTTAACAATTTGTATGGTCGGAGTCTTATTAAGCATCCTTCTCTGCATAGAATGATACGAAAATAGTTAAGGATAACAACTTGTAAATTGGGATTTTCCCACCGAGATAATTGATTTTCCAATAGGTTATAATGTATGGAGCATGTATTATGCATCATCAGCAGTAAATAACTGTCACTATGGCGACATTTATCCATTTGTACAGTCGGCATTAGATGGAGAAATTCCAGGGTTTTCTTTATTGCATGGTGTGCTGTAGAGATTTTATGAGTTAAAGGTTGTAAATTAGTGTTTTTGTACGTAGTGTAAAATACATGTATTTTGTATTGGACAACAAACGACAAGGAATGATGAGATTTTATGATCAGCCTTTTACCAAGCTGAGGTGTCAAATAAGATCTAAACCAAAACAACAAGCTGTAAAACAAGAATGTGACCCCCAAAAAGGCCAGGATGAAAAAGATGTGAAATCCAAGGTGGCAGCCAAGAAATGGCTGTGATGGTAGGTTAATGGCAAAAATTTTAATAACAACAATTCAGGTGAATTATGTGTTGGAAACAAATCACCACATATATAGAGAGTTCAGCTAGAAACAATGAGAGTTTCAGCTACAGTTCAGTTATGTATAAGAAATCACCTTATTACCTACAGTATGATTATGTTAAATATATCTAATCCAAAACAGCCAAGCTGTAAAAAAATTGTGCGGCCCTCAGAAAGGCTATGGTGAAAAAAGATGTGAAATCCAAGGTGGCGGCCAAGAAATGGCTGTGATGGTAGGTTAATGGTAAAAATTTTAATAACAACAATTCAGGTGAATTTGGTGCCGCTTGGTCTTGGCACAAAAATTTACCTAAATTGTCATTATTAAAATTATTACCATTAACCTACCATCACAGCCATTTCTTGGCCGCCACCTTGGATTTCACATCTTTTTTCACCATAGCCTTTCTGAGGGCCGCACACTTTTTTTACAGCTTGGCTGTTTTGGATTAGATTTCATTTCTTTTTGTATTTGTATACCAGCTTTGGGACTTTTTTAACCTACGTTTTTTTCTTCACTACAGGAAGAAGAAAAGATGAAGTAGATGTACTTTAAATATTTTATCAGTAAATGTACAAATTATATATACTGTATAATACATATTTGACCGCATTTGCGAAAAGGGGTCTTCCACACACATCCAATTTGCCAACTTTGACAATTGATAACTTCATATTGGAAAGAGCTATTGCCTTGATATTTGGGCAGTGGTGAGCACCACTATAGCTGAATACATGGTGAAATTTTCAGGTTAATATGTTACTTGTACACTGAGTTATGGTCTCCAACGTTTACGGAATTGGATGTGTGTGGAAGACCCCTTTTCGCAAATCCGATCACATATATTGATTACAGAAATCTCCATGGTGGTTTCTTTTTAACTGAACACTCTACAAGGTGACTTCTTCTAATTGCTCTCTCTACAGGGTGAATTGTTTGTAGCTGAACGATCTACAAGGTAACTTCTTCTAGCTGATCTCTCTACAGGGTGACGTGTTTGTAGCTGAATTTTGTATAGGTGATTTGTTTGCAGCTGAGCTCTTTACAGAATGATTTCTTTGTAGCTGAACTCTCTAAAAGGTAACTTCTTCTAACTGATCTTTCTACAGGGCAATTTGTTTCTGGCAGAATTTTCTACAGGGTGATTTCTTTGCAGCTGAACTCTCTACATGGTGGTTTCTTTGTAGCTGAACTCTCTACAAGGTAATTTCTTCTAGCTGATCTCTCTACAGGGAGATTTGTTCGTAGTTGAATTCTGTACAGGTGATTTGTTTGCAGCTGAGCTCTTTACAAAATGGTTTCTTTGTAGCTGAACTTTCTCCAAGGTAACTTCTTTTAACTGATCTTTTTACAGGGTGATTTGTTTGTAACTGAACTATCTACAAGGTAATTTCTTCTTGCTGATCTCTCTACAGGGTGATTTGTTTGTAGCTGAATTCTGTACAAGTGATTTGTTTGCAGCTGAGCTCTTTACAGAATGGTTTCTTTGTAGCTGAACTCTCTACAGGTGATTTGTTTGCAGCTGAACTCTCTAAATGGTGGTTTCTTTGTAGCTGAATTCTCTACAATGTGACTTCTTCTAGCTGAACTCTCTACAAGGTGACTTGTTTCTAGCTGATCTCTCTACAGGGTGACTTGTTTCTAGCTGAACTCTCTACAAGGAAACCTCTTTTAGCTGAGCTCTGTACAGGGTGAATTGTTTGTAGCTGAACTATCTACAAGGTAACTTCTTCTAGCTGATCTCTCTACAGGATGATTTGTTTGTAGCTGAACTATCTACAAGGTAACTTCTTCTAGCTGATCTCTCTACAGGGTGATTTGTTTGTAGCTGAATTCTGTATAGGTGATTTGTTTGCAGCTGAGCTCTTTACAGAATGGTTTCTTTGTAGCTGAACTCTCTACAAGGTAACTTCTTCTAGCTGATGTATCTACAGGGTCACTAGTTTGTAGCTGAATTCTCTACATGGTGGTTTCTTTGTAACTGAACTATCTACAAGGTGACATCTTCTAGCTGATCTTTCAACAGGGTGATTTGTTTGTAACTGAACTCTCTACAAGAAAACTTCTTCTAACTGATGTCTGAACAGGGTGAATTGTTTGTAGCTGATCTCTATACAGGTTACTTATTTCTAACTGATTTCTTGAATTCTGTTCAGGGTGACTGCTCTATTAGGATGACTGCTCTATTAGAGTATCTCGATCTCGCACTTGCTACACCAAGTTGGATTTCGTGTTATAACTCCGTGGCTTTAAGTCTGATTCTTCTACACCATTGAAGAGCCTTTCTAAGATGATAACTCCATCTGTACAGCGATTTTCAAAGCATTACCCCAAGTGGTTTATCTGGTAGGCGTGGCAAGCATAATAATAATAATAATAATAATAAAATATTAACTAATCTCGATTGCGTAATTGTTACACACTGTTGATTTTTTCGCTGTATCTTCCTGGTTTTTAGCTCGATTTCTTTCAAACCACAAAAGGTTTGAGTTTCAATAGTTAACCTATTCACCCACCGATTTTCAGCTTCTTCCCATACGCGGTTTACCCTGTAGGCGTGACAACATATTGGTGTTATTTTTCGTGCATAATCGCTCATAACTCTTTGCCTGTTTATGGTATTCCAGCCAAAGTTGGTACAGAGATGCGCCTTTATACCCCCCTTCTGTGTGCCAAATTTCAAGGCAATCGGATAACGCGTTCGCGTTTTATAGCAGTTTTTGTAAGTGTGCGAAAAGAGGAAGAAAAATAAGAAGAAGAAAAAAAAACGAAGAAACTAAGCCAATTTTTGAAGTCGCATATCTCAGGAATGCCTGAAGCGATTTCGCTCAAATTTGGAATGTGGAGTGCTGAAGGTGGAGGGAATCTACACAGCAAAATTTGTCTTGTTTCATCAAGGCAGCACAGAGCTACGGAGGTGCGAAAATTGCGTTTTCTTTCTTCCTGTCAATATACTCACGGGGTTGCGTGCCGGCTTCTTGGGCCGCACGACACACTACCGTGTGTCTTGATTTACACAACAATAAAACTAACCTTGTAGAAATCGCTCCATAACTTTGGCTGTGTTCATCGTATTAACTTCAAATAAAGCTCAGAGTACTCACTATTTAGAGGCGAATAAATTGATATACAAGATCACGTTATGCGGTTTTAAAAAACTAAAATTGCGGACTGTTTTTATTGATTGTGTCACGAAGAAATCAGTCGTGTGTAGGTGTTTGAAACTCATCTTAGTGCTTTTAAGACATTGGTTCTACACTTTGGTAAGTTAGATAATGTTGTTTATTATTGTCAGGCGAGTCTTTTAGTATAATTTGTTATACAATTGAGCATTTGTAGGGGCTTTGTCAATGCTATAAACTTATTATATTTTTTTAAAACACTAAATGCACAATAATCATAAAACGTGTGGGCTTTCAGGGTAGACTATGCACACAATTTTTGGTCCTTAAAGGGTTAATGTTTATGATAATTATTCTTAGAGGAGTCTAATATGCACAGAAGTGCTTCACAGCTGGATAGTTTTGGGTTTGTGGTGAGTTTGTAATAAACGTGAGTAGATCTGTGAAAACCTGACACAATTGCACAAGCCTAAATTTACATTGAATACAATGGGTGAAATACTTACGAATTATTGAAAAAATTCCGTAAATGTTTTGAATGCCTCTTTTGTATTGAAGGAAGGGACTATCAATAAAAGCCTGGACATCATCTTATTCACCTACTCAAGGCGAGTTCAAAGCGCTTTGTGTTGTTGCAGTAGACTAAATGATATGTGAATTATGGTTGCTTGTTTATGTCGCATCAAAGCAATCATACGTGATCAATCTTTCTTCACAAATTTCATCTCTGTACAGTATGTAGTGAAGAAAGGTAAGAAAAAGAAAAACTTACCTATAGTAATCGATTCCCCTATTCATGGCAAACACGATGGTGCAAGTTGCAACTCTGTACTGCACTGTGTTTGTAACCCATTTTTGTAAGCACCTGTAATTTATTTTCCCAATACTTCCTGTCAAATCAATCTTTTTGTTGTTGCTATTTTGTAGGGCTGTAGCTCTGAAAGTTATTAGCACATTAGGCTGAAACTTTGCCAGAGGGTACACTACTACATGTGGCTAAGTATACTATAAAACAGGAATTCAAAAATTTTGTGATTGTGTCGGGTTCCGGTCACAAATGATTGTACTACGTGACTGCTCAAATATATGTGACCGGATCTGTGAAAACCGGATACAATTATGAAATTCTTGTTTATTAAATCTTTATAATCAGCTTAACCAAATGCATGTTTTTAGCAAAGTTTCAGCATGGTATGGCAATACGTACCTCTGGGAGTTACAGTCTTACTAAGTAGCAACAACAGAAAAATTGATTAGTACAGCAAGTATAGGGAAAATAAATCACAGACACTTACTAAAACAGTTGTAACTTATGAACAAAATGACATAATTAACATAATTATAGAATTGAACTTTGCACTATTGTGTTCGCCATGAATAGGGCTATTGATTGTTGGGTAAGTTTTTCTCATATCACCTTTCTTCACTACATACAAAAGCAAAATTTGAGAAGAAAGATTGTGTACTTTAACTTCAATGTGACCTAACTAACATTCATAACTTGCTTGTCCTTGGGTATCCCTTGAGAAGGCAAATAAGATGATATCCAGATTTTTATTTACTAGCCCCTTCCTTCACTAAGAAAAAGGCATTCAAAAATGTACGGATTTTGTTTAATAATATGCAAGTATTTTACTCATTGCTTTATACTGTAAATTTAGGCTTGCATGATTCTGTCAGGTTTTTGTTGATCTGGTCACATATTTAATCTTGGATAACCCACCCACATACAATAATCATGGAGCGAAAAAACCACCTTGCTAAAAACGTGTGAAAATTCTGTCAATATACGTACTCACAAGTGCTGTGTGAAGGTTTCTTGCATGGGTCCCACAACACACTACCATGTGCTTTGATAACCATCAAAGAAAGTAATTGCAGTAGTACAGAAGAATCAGAGTAAAAGCCACTGAGTTATTATACAAAATCCAATTACGTGTAGCAAGTGTGCGAATCGAGATACTCTAATAATACAGTCAGTCACTCTATTAGAGCATTCATCGTTAGTGAGTTACTCTACACTGTATTGGAGCGTTCAGCTACATAACAAGTCAGTGTGTAGAGAGTTCAGCTATGCAACAAGTCACCCAGTAGAGAGTTTAGCTATAAACATTGTTTAGAGTTCAGCTACAAAAAGTCACCCGGTAGAAACCTCAGCTACAAACTACAAATAAGTCACCCTGTAGGCAGTTCAGTTACAAACAAGTTACCCTGTAGAAACAAATCACTCTGCGGAGAGTTAACAAACAAGACATCCAGGCCAAGCTAGTCACCCAGTAGAGAGTTCAGCTACAACCAAGTCACCCTGTAAGAAGTTCAGTTACAAGTAAGTAACCCTACAGAGAGCTCAGCTACAAAAAGTACACAGTAGAGAGTTTAGCTACAAACAAATCATCCTGTGAAGAGTTCAGCTGCAAACTAATCACCCAGTAGAGTGGTTCAGTTACAGCAAGTTACCCTGTAGAGAGTCTAGCTACTTACATTGGTAGTCACTCTGTAAGACAGCTCAGCTACAAACATTACCTTGTATTTGTAGGGGTTTCTGCTACAAGCCAGCCAACCTGTAGATGTAATAATACAGTATTTTTTTAAATACATCGGGGGCATATTTAGGGGGTTTCCTGAGGTTCCAGAAACCCCCTTTGAAATTTGAACTTGTGGGCTTGCAGCAAGAAAACCAACTATCATAGTTTAGAAGCACAAATCTACAGAAAGATGGGAATAGAGCAGACTACAATGCATGCACGTACAAGGAAACTTGCTTAAAAGGGTTTTATGGAGAACAAGAGTATGAATTTAACATTCATAACGGATTGCAAGTAATAATTTATTAAATGACAATCATATTTTGGACTTTAAACTGAGAATTTTGATATAGTTAGCTACATGCATTTGGATCACTACAACTCACCAGCAATATTTAAATCATAATTGATAGAACTTGATAGGAGCTAAATTATATATTGAAGATAGCATATCCATAGAGCATTAACTAGTGAATTTTGAAACATTTGATGTTCAATATCTGGCAGTGGCTGTGAGTTGTGTCCTAGGCCCCTGTATCAACCAAATCTGATAAACCTCCTTTGAAAATTCCTGGATACGCCCCTGTACATCATTATATATAAGCAAACCGCACAACAACAGCCAAGCTGTGAAAAAAAGGTGCGGCCTTAAAAAGCCTGGGTGAAAAAAGTTGTGAAATCAAAGGTGGTGGCCAAGAAATGGCTGCAATGATGTTAATACTATTAGTGTTAGCATCATTGCAGCCATTCCTTGTTTATTCACAGCTTAGCTGCTTTTGTGCGGATATCACTTCTTTTTGTAATTGCAAGTTCTAAGGCCAGCCTATGGTAGACCTTGACAATTCCTTTTAACTTTTTCCCCTTTACTACAGGAGACTGCGTGGCTATATGAAGAACAGAAATTTGAAGGTGTGTATACCCCAATGATAGCTGGGCAGATTCGACTCAAACCTAGGAATGGGAGATTCCCTGCCCTGAGGAAGCTTTCACTGCAGATATTCCGTTCAAGCAGTATGGAACTATGGATTCATGAAAACTTTTATTTAGATTTTTCATTATTATTCCCAGGGTTACCAGCACCACTTGCCACCACCCTGACATCACAGAACTATATGACACTACTCCTTCTGAAGAGAGGCAAGGAGAGCAAGTCTTCTGTAACAGCACTGAGCAGCATGACCCATACCACCCCTTAATGTTGAAAATACAAGTAGAGTAAAAGAACCCATCTCTATTTCGTTGTTCATACTTCCGTTGTTTCTCACACCATCAAAATGTTGATAAACTACAATGAGGATACTTGGGTACCACGATATGAAGGTGCAATTGCTTTATCTTTGACATCAAAAACAATGCCTTCAGATGTGACTATTGAGTAGATTTTTGCTAGAATTTTCAATTATAAAATAGAAATAAAGGAAGATGACCAGCTGTGATAACAGCGGCTCAGTGGTTAAGGATTTCGGTGTTCAGTATGGAGGTCCCCTGGTTTGAACATTGGTCAGTAACTTTTTTCGACATTTTTTATGCATGTTTTTTACCCAGTGGTGACTGTTCTATTAGAGTATTTCAACAGTAATTTGACCCTGTGATATACAGTTGTTTGGTTTTTGCCTTGTACCTCTGTAGCTGTCAATGTGATTTCTTTTAAATCACAAAAGGTTTGAGCTACAATGCATACCAATTTTTTTGAGTTATTGCCATAAGTGGTAGAAGACTATATGAAATTGAAACGTCAGTATACATAATCCATAACAATGATCAAGACACATGGTAGTGTGTCGTGCAGCCCAAGTAGCCGGCGCGCCACACAGAGATATATTTACAGGAAGAAAACATCATTTTCACAC
This sequence comes from Dysidea avara, assembly GCF_963678975.1. NCBI lineage: Eukaryota > Metazoa > Porifera > Demospongiae > Dictyoceratida > Dysideidae > Dysidea > Dysidea avara. Next base: position 28,472,678 of record NC_089272.1, read on the forward strand.
TTTTATATCTCGGTCATCCCTTATCCGATTGGAACCAAATTTGCTACAGAGTTGCCCGCCAGCCAGGGAAGTCTACATTCCAAATTTGAAGGAAATCGCTCAAGCCATTTCCGAGATACGAGCTGCCAAAGTTTCGATTTTTTTTTCTTGGTTTTTCTTTTTTCTTCTTCGTGTTTTCCCACACATGCAAAAATTGCTATAAAACGCAACGCGTACTCCAGTCGCCTTGAAATTTTGCACACAGAAAGGGAGTCCAAAGGCAAATCCTAGCATCAAATTTGGTGCAAATCCGATGAATGGTTCAGGAGTTATGACTGATTATTCGCGTAAAACAAGATCGATTTGTTGTCACGCCTACAAGGTCATGGAATGAGTTGAAAATTGCCATGTAGATGGAGTAACCATCGTAGGAGTGCCTTTTGGTGGTTTGAAAGGAATCGAGATTAAGACCACGGAGATATGACACAAAACCCAACCTGTGTCGCAATTACGCGATCGATTTGTAGTAATAAAAACTTGACCAGCTAGAAAAGCAAGGGATTATCTCTAAGGTTCCTCATAGCCAGTGGGCCACACCAATTGTCCCAGTCCCAAAGAAAGATGGGAAGTTTCGTATTTGTGGAGATTACAAAGTGACTGTCAACCAAGCTTTGTCAGTTTTAATGAAGAATTTACCAACTACTGAAGAGCTGTTTTCTATCTTATCAGCAAGGAAAACATTCTCTAAGCTAGATTTGTCTCAAGCCTACTTACAGTTACTAATTGAAGATACTTCAAAGCTCTACTTAACAATTAACACTCATCAAGGTCTGTATGCCTACAACCGATTGCCTTTCGACATTTCCTCAACTTCAGCTATTTTATAAAATGCTGTACCTAGAGTGACTGGACATTTTGCTGCTAAAGTCACGGCGCAGTCACCCAGAATTCACACACTAGTTGTATGAAGGTAAGTTTTTGTTGAGTTTGAGGCGAGCTAGGGTCTAGTATTCCCCGAGTATTCAACTTCAGGGTGCGCGCCTAGTAGTATGCCTCAAGCATTCAACTTTAGGGGACACACCTAGTAGTATGCCCCGAGCATTCGACTTTAGGAGATGCGTCTTGTACTTTAGAGTTAGAGTTAGGGTAAGGGTTCAGGTTTAGTTTCTTCTTTACAGGTGTTATTTATATAGGCTTCTTCAAGAATGACATATATAAGGTACAAACTAAGGGAATAGGGTAGCTGGTACCGCAGTGATACAGTGGTGAGTGCTGGGCTAGAGTATGGGACGTCCTGGGTTCGAGCCTTGCTTTAGCCAAACTTTTTATTTTTTTGTTTTCTTAGGTTTTTTTGGCTAAGTTTTTTTTATTCACGTGATTGCCGTGACTCTAAGCACAGCCTTTCTAAAAACCTAATGTACACTGTTCTACAAGGAATTCCTGGAGTGTGCTGCTATAATGATGACATATTAGTCAGTACCTCAGATGAAGACAGTCACCACCATATCCTTGAACAAGTGTTTACTTGACTGACTACTCATGGTTTCAGACTGAAACTGGAGAAGTGTGAGTTCCTACTTAAGTCTATTGAGTACGTGTACTTAGGACATGTGATACCTGTACAGGCAGCAGGTCAGTGATAACTAAGGATGGTATTCAACCTATCCCTTCTGAGGTAGAGGCCATTGTAAAAGTCCTACCTTCTGCCAATGTGCAACAACTTTGGGCTTGATTAACTATTACAAAAAACTTATTCCAAATTTGTCGACACTTTTACACCCTTTGAACTCTCTTTTACAATCAAACAAGAAATGGTGTTTGTCAACTGAGTGTTCCAAAGCCTTTCAGAATGCCAAGAATCAGCTATCCTCAGCTTGCGTACTTACTCATTACAACCCCAATTTGCCAATTATCTTAGAAGCTGCATATGGAGTGGGTGTAGTTATCTCTCATATTTTCTCATATACGTAGTTCCGAGAGACTAATAGCTTTTGCTTCCCATACATTAACAAGTGCAAAAAAGAACTGTGCACAGCTAGAAAAGGAAGCTCTGGCACTGATATTTGGTGTTAAAAAGTTTCACCATTAATTCTATGAGTGTAACTTCACCCTCATAACTGACCACAAACCATTAGTTACAATCATGGGACCAAAGAAGGGCACACTCTCTCTAACAGCTACACATTTACAAAGATGGACAATTTTACTGTCAGCATATGACTACAATATCCGATACAAGTCCACTACAAACCATGGTTGTTGATGGTCTGTCAAGGTTACCATTGCCTTCCACACTCCCAGACTTATATGATCAATGTGAAACTTTTAATATTGCACAAGTACAAGTATTCCCTGTAACTTTTGGAGGCATTCAGAAAGCTACTATATGTGACACCATACTTAGCAAAGTCTACCATTATGTATGAGAGGGATGGCCTGCCGAGGTACCAGCACCATGAAAATGAAGTTGGTGCTGAGAATGGCTGTGTGATGTGGGGTATGCGTGTGATTGTTCCACAGACACTTCATTCACAAGTATTGAAATCTCTTCATGCTAACCACCCTGGAATCACAAGAACAAAGGAAATTGCACAAAGCTATTTTTGGTGGATTGGACTAGACAAAGCAATTACAGAATTGGGCAAATCTTGTCAAGCTAACCTAGCCTACACCCTTGGATATGGACTGATACGCACCCCATAGAAACGTATTCATGTTGACTTTGCAGGGCCATAGTTGGGTCACATGTTTTTCATTGTTGTAGATGCACACTCAAAGTGGCCAGAAGTAATGTCAACTACTACCTCTGAGAAGACAATTGAAGTCCTAAGGTCACTGTTTGCTCATCATGGATTGTCAGAAAAATTAGTATCGAACAATGGTCCTCAATTCACTTCTGCAGAATTCAAACAATTTCTAGAAGGAAAAGTATTAAACACATCCTCAGTGCTCCTTACCATCCAGCCTCAAATGGTCTTGCCGAACATTTTGTACAAACTCTGAAGGCTAGTTCCCATGATGGCAAATCAATTCACCACCGTTTAGCACAATTCTTGTTTGAGTATTGTGCAACTCCTCATGCCACCACTAATGTTTTTCCTTGTGAACTGTTCCTGAAACGAAAACTGAGAACACGTTTTGACTTAAAGGTTAACTGCAGTGGAAATTTTACCTACCCTTTTTAATGTCTGTGTATGTTTATTTACTCATACACTGCACAGAACAACAATCTTTATAATGATATGTTGTTGTGTTGATGAGATATAAACCCGCAAAGATGTTGAAACGTCACTTCCTTGAATTCAGCCCAAGTCTTTGATGTCGATTGCAACGTCACTGTCAGATCTGGTGAACAGCTAACTACGCTAATTACCAATGGCGAATGTGTGAATGGTCTTGCTATGGTCTTGTTCTGTAGTGAAACATTGCAGCTGGTTTGTTCTAACTTTGTGCTCAGAAGCATGAGAATGTTTGTTCCATTTCTGATGCGTGTGAAAGAACGTGATTTGATCCTGTTCGGTGATATAGTACGCTACGGTGCCTGGAAAATCATCACTGCACAAGGGCATATGCCGGCGAAGAAGTGAGTTTTGTCAAAAAGAAGGAAGTGGCAGCAATGCTTAAGGTAACATATTGAATATCTGCAATGGTGTAGTTACAACATTGTTCGCCACAGCTGGGCCTGACCTAGCAGTGGCAACCTTAACTAATATTATGTCTAACAAAATTCTTCGTGTATACTTTGGTGTTGTAAATAAATGTTTTGCATTAATCTACAGCTGTACTGTCTAGCTCCTATTGTGAAAAAGTATCCCATAATTGCTATTTTACACTTCAGTGAGTGACATATGCATGTTCCAGTACAAAAAAAGAAGATATCAATGTGTATGTAGTATATTGATGATAAATTATTATCTTTTGTATCGGGAGAATGATGGAATAGTGTCCTTGTCGGGATGTTCATATGCACTAGCCAATGGTGGGGATGATTTAGAGTGCTCATGTTTTTCGCCAATAGTACAGTACTCCACTGCTTTGTGCATCAGCTTCTCTACATAGACTATATTGAAATGTTAACATGATATATGAAACAAAATTTTTCTTTTTCATGTGCTGTATGCCTTGGGAACTGGGATAGGTTTCGGCTTTAGCCTTTGTATATGCTATTGCTAAATGCTCCTTGCCTTCCCTTATACTTGCTTATGGTCTTCCAAAGTTCTCATTAAAGTGTAATACAGCTAGTAACAACCTAATTACAATAATTATGTAATACTAGTGATATCAGCTATGTAATACTAACAACCTAGAGTGCGATCCACGATAGGAGAAAGACAGCAACTTGGGAGCAAAATGGTTCACCATGCTGTGATAAGCCTCCAAGCTGCTTGTTTGATGCTGTGATGATAGTTTCTTGATGTCTGGCAAAACGTCTTATGCAGAGTATGTCATATAATTTTTCATAAACTTTGCTGCCTGTGTGTTGTATAATAAACTATAGAAATTCAAAACAGTATATAGGGTATTGATAATGTTACCTGGTGTAAATCACTTTTTTCGTCTATCTTCAGGTGACAGTGTTGGGTGGTAGCATTCATCATGCTCAACACAGATGTGATCTATCAATGACTTCCACTGCTTCAAGATGTCATTACCATCAATTCCATTCGCTGCACACCAATAAAGATGATTGGTAATGCTTTTTGTCCACTCTCTGACGAGGTCAGTCTGCTTTTTTTGATAACTTGCCAAGCCTTTTTTAAATACCTACAAATTAAAGATATTTTAATGGTGGATTAATAAAAATAATGTATACATACCTTTAGAAACATGCCAAACATCATAGCGATGGTCGATATGTGGATGATGCTGCCTAACAAACTTACTGACTTACTTGTGCCTATCCGTTACCAGAGTCCCAACTTCTAAAGACTTACTGGCTAGAAAATTGAGAGCCTTTAACAGTCCCTCCTCTTCCATGTTGTTGCTTGACATGACCTGATTACACTGTAAATTAGTCAGTCAGTATCAGCATATCTTGTAGCAATGTGGTTACCTGAACAAGTTCAAGATGGATAATTTTTTTGGAGTCCATATCAACTATTCCATATGAACCAAACTTCGCACTGTGACCAGGACTATCACATCTTCCATCTCCACCTATGGAAAGTGGGCTACCTCATGCTGTACACTGCTGTAGCAGTACAGTCTAATTCTCCTTCCATATTGCTTTTATTGAAGGCAGAAGGAAAAATTTTTGATGGTCAAAAAAAAAGCTCTGTCTTTAATGCATGCCATTTTTAGGTGATCAAGAAGATGAAGCACTTTGGCAGGAGTGGCACCACTAAATAAGATGGATGCTGACAACAACAACAAATTTCCAGCAGGTGTGTCACGGATAAATGGTTGGCTTCTCCAAGTCCACTGGTAGCTACAGTGGAAACACTCCTGAGTAACAGCAATATAAGTTCCTTTCTTGTCTGAAATCCTACCAATGCATGATAAATGGCATGATCTACATTGGGTGAATAGGTGAGAATGAAATACGAAGTATTTGATTTCATTCTGTGGAGACACTTCAGTGTCATCTCTAGAGTTTTAATAAGTACAACATGTAATAACATGTTGAAATCATGTCATTATACAGGCTTACTCTGTGGTATCCTCTTGGCTAAAGTAGAATGAAGCGTTCAGCTCAACATCAGTAAAAGAATCACCTGGACACATTGTAGTGGACTGGAGATCTGGTTCGATTCCTGTGTGTTGTACTGGTGATGGCTCATGCAAAATAAATTGTAAAAGCGGAGCATCAATCAGATTACATTGCATTTCTACTGATTTCTGTTTTAGGTGGGCTAATGTTCCTGTTTAAATGGCACAATGGTAAGGTCACACTCGGAACACACATATGGACGTACCTTTGTTCTTTGTTTTCATTTTTATAGACACTTGTGTTTCAACAGACTTCACCTCGGGATGTACTTCAACATGTGTTCCCCCGCCTGTAGTTAAGGGGACAGGTATATCCATTTCTTCAGGTAAAAGGAGTGATGATTCTGACGAAAGAACTTAATCTTTGACAGCACTAGTGGAGAGGGAATCTTCATCCACGGCAGAAATTGTAGAGGGCACATCTTCATCCGTTGGAGCACTTGTAGAGAGGATATCTGCTATTATCTATTATTATAATAATTATATATAAATGTTATTGAAGTTTTATTACATCAAGTTGTTATAGCTTACAGACTTCTGTTGACGCTTTTCAAAAGCTGGTCTTGGTGCCTTGCTTGTACTTCCAGGTGGCTCAAACCTATCGATTGACCTTAGAAATATAGTGGGAATAGTATCTGGCTTCAGGCACTTGGCTGCTGGCAATCCCATTTGATCTCTGTAACGACTACCTTCAGTATCAAAGCAGCTGGCTTCACAGTGCTTGGAGCATAATACTTAAGTCGAAGTTGCCAGTCACTCCTTTGCATTTTAACTGCACTGGTTCACTTTCTTCATAACCCTTCATCTTTTGAAAACACATGAAAACTGTAGCCTTTCCCACTCTCAAATCCGCTAGCAGCATTACAACCAGCTACTATACAATGGGTGGGCATATTTCTTCGTTGAACAATTAATTAAACAGCAAACCACTTCTACAAATGCAATACTGGCAGCTGTCAGCTGTAGTTGTGTACTTATACTTGTAGCAATGTAGCTACTCACGCACGCTCATGTGTTTCAGCTTGCACGGGTATACATGACAGTGTATGATACGGCTTCCGAAATGAAACCACAAGTGTAGCCACAAGTGACTTAGCTAAACTAGGACTGTGATTATTAGCCAAACCATGTCAGAAACTTAAAAACTAATAGTACCACATGTTTTTAGCAACAATATACTACAATGTAATAGTAAGAAAAGTTTTCACTGCAGTTGACCTTTAATGATGGCAAACACAAAACAACAAGTGACATCTAAACAAGCAGATCAAAAACAACATCATGACAATCATTCCAGATTACAGCCCATGTTTCCAGACACTACTGTTTTGTCAGAGAATAGGACAACACAAGTGGATACCTGCTGTGATTCTACAGAAACTGGGTCTAGTGACTTTTAGTGTTGCAATTAATAATGGCAGAATTGTGAAACATCACATAGACCAACTATGTCATAGAATAGTCACTACATTAGGCTATAGCCACTTCTGATACCACCTCATCTGACACTATTGACATTGACACTAATCCTTATTCATCACCACAGGGTACCACTGTCTCTGAAATTACCACTGAACAACATACAGAACCTCCTGAAAGACATTATCTGTTATGACAGCACTGACCTCCAGACCGTCTAACACATAACTTTGATGAACAAAATTACTCTTAACACAGGAAGGAGATGTGGTATTGTAGATTTTGAAGTATATAGAGACAATAATCTTTCAAGTATGTAGACTAATGTACATGAATAAAATTAGCTAAGTTTAGTTACTTGTACTTGATGCTTATTTTAGTAACTTTAAATTTCCTTGGTATTTCTAGAACATTCTCTTAGTGTGACTATATAAATGTGTGCTGTGTGTAATACTTTCAGAGTGTGAATTAGAGTGAATTGGCTACGTATAAGCTATTGATTGATGTGAACTTAGCTTTAGTAAATTACTGTAGCTACTACTAAAATATCACAATATCTATACAAAAACAGCCAAGAGGGTGCGCCCCCCACAAAGCTAGAGGTGACTAAAACGTGGAACGGATTGGGAAATGGACTCACAAATGGACTGGCTCAAACAAGCCTAAAATATGGTTTTACCAGTAGTGTTGCACCGATATGCAGATTTTTACATTTACCGATACCAATTTTTCACTCATTCCTTAGCCGATATGCTGATATTTACCGATATTCTTCAATTCTATAGGTCAGGGGAGAAGGAGAAAAAATCATCTAAAGTTTGTGTGTGTATAACATTAATTGCAACAATTTAATTACTTGCATGGGCAACCGATTCTACAATGTTTGCTACCAGTGTGCCACTAACCCCTTTCATGGAAATGAAAGCCAAGTAGTTATTAAACACTAAGTCAGCTTCTCAAACAGACTTTTGGTGGGATTCCAGACCCTTTGCAAATAGTGATTGGTTAATTGCATGGGCGGCCGATAAATATACACAGCCTATTACAACCTTGCAGCCACACTATTCACAGATAAACAAGCCTAAATAGTTATAAACAGGTACAGCAAATAAATGTTTACTGCTTACCTCTGCATTCACTGCTTTCTTTTAATACCGTCATGTGTTTATTACTGTTGTTAATGATTGACTGTGGGTTTAGGTTATCGGCAAATAATTTCCTCTTCGTAGCCGATACCGATAGTTGCAAAATCACCTTATATCAGCTGTTACCAATTATTCAACTGATTATCGGTGCAACACTATTTACCAGTATAGCTCATAGCATAGCATCTCAAAAACAATACTACGCACAACAAAGATCTTTGAATGTTGATTTTAAAGTACCAACAAGCCCTGTACTTAAAACTAGGGTATAATAAACTCGGGCAATAGCAGCCATGGGTGAAATTACCACTACCAATACCATAAACATGACCTAATTATAATTACGTAACATAGTGCAAATTTATTGTTGCAGTCAGCCTTACTCCTTACTAGCTGATGAAGTACAACATGGTGTGACTTCATCCTGTCACCTGTTTTTTACACTGAGAAGCAGCAGTGAAACTAATTGCAGCAATTAGCCTGAACACAATCTATTAGTAACAGCATCTCTTGAACAAGTCTTGAAGCTTGTTTACAGTATTTTACAGTCATGCCACAAAGAAAGTTCAGCACAAAAAGAATGAACTTCAAGAGCAGTTTTAAGCACAGTGTTTAATATTGACTTAAGAAGCTTTAAGACAATGTTCAGAGGTTTATTTACTGTCACTGTATTGTCTTTTGGAGAGGGAAACTATGATAAATATACATTTGGAGTAGGTTTTTCCCAGTTCGTTTGCAAGTCGGTTTCTCAGTCTGTTCCACGTTTTAGTAATTTCCCAAAAGCCAGGGTGATAAAGATGTGAAATCAAAGGTGGCAGCTAAGAAATCACTGTGATGGTACGCTAATGGCAAAAAATTTAATAACAACAATTCAGGTGAATTTGGTGCCGAATTCTAGTGAAAGTTGGAGAAGGCAACACAATTAATTCACCTGAATTACAGCCATAAAAAAGTTTGTGATTAACCTACCATCACAGCCATTTCTTAGCCGCCACCTTGGATTTCACATCTTTTTTTCACCCTGGATGTTTGGGGGCCATGCCCTCTTATCACAGCTTGGCTGTTTTTGTATATTTATATATTACAAACTGATAACAGTGACACAAAGGGTGCTCCAGGTGTTACATAGAACTCCTTTTTTATGAAGAGTCATATAATGTTTTGATTGAAGATAATCATTACAGTTAATGTATTTTTGTAAAAAGCCCATTGTTATTTTCTATGTACGTACCTTCATGTCACTTCACACTTCCACACAATATTATGTTGTTAATCTTTTACAAATGTTATAAATATCACATTAACCACAAAATGGTAAGGTGAGAACAGAAGGCATAGATATTGAATATTGACCATTGAATTTGTGTAAAATTAACTCTTACCTGTTAGAATACTAAGGAAAGCTTCCCTACTCATCACATCACCATCATTTAGACTAAGTACAAACTGATATAGACCACGATGTTGTGCATTCACATTTTTGATTGTCAATGTGCTGATCAGCTGATCACCTTCTTCAAAATCATTCTCGACCATGTAAGGATCTGTGCTTACATGTGTTATAGCATTTCCCATGTTATCCCACTTTATATCATCACTGTTTACATTTTGATCTAGATCCACTACACAAGTAAACACTGCTGTTCCTCCAGATGGTACTGCAATATCACTTGGTTGTGTAGTTATAGTACCTGTGTAATGATATGATTGTTAATGCACTTAATGCAAGTATATATGTGACCCGCTGAGCAAAAGCTGGCCATTTTCACATATTCCTCGAATTCCATGTTATTGCTTCTCTGTTATCTATAGTAACAAAGGAGTGAACAGCCAAAGTTTCAGCCTTTTGTGATGAATAGTCTTGGAGTTATACTGTTGGAACAGGAATAACTCAATTTATACAGCAAAAATTCAGCTAATAAAATACAGGTACTTATTTACTCTATTATAACTCACAATCGAATCAAGCTACAAAGACAGGGTTTGGCTCAGTCTATTTGCCATGAACTGGCACATCGACCAATTTAAATAATATAGTGTTTTCTAGGTACATTTTGTGTGGACATGAGAAGGCCATTTCAACAATTAAATGATGGTAAACCTTATTTCTACCACATCATAAATAAGCACCCAGAACTCACATAATGAACACGAAACAAAGATTTCTTTCTTCCAATGAACAGGAGAATCTGGTGGTGTATAGGTTTTATTGATTTGGGCTTTGCTTTGGTATTATACCGAAGTTATCAAAACATGCATAAAATTGTATGTAGTACATATTTTTTTACCAAGTTTAGAATTTTGATGGCTCAGAAATAGGCTGGTTTTTGCTCAAAGGGTCACATATAATCTAAACCATGGCAGTCCAAATGGAATATGCAAGGCCAACAAAAACAGTAGCATTGAGTAACAAAAGATGCAAAATTAAAGGAACATGGATGATAATACAAATACAGCACGCCAAAAGTAAAATTTCACATAGAAGTATAGTGTTCCACTGATACAGCTAAATGAAAATAATAATAAAAAGTTATGTAATTTTGTATTTTATTGCAATTGCTTGCAAGGAGTTGATGCCACTTGCACTGGTGTTTTATAACAAAATATACCACACCTGTGGTTGAGATCAAAAGCGCCACGCTGTGGTATATAACTGATATACCATAGCAAACTGTGGTATATAACTGATATACCACAGCAAACTGTGGTATATAACTGATATACCGCGCTTTGTGGCTATACTTACCATATATGGTGTAACTTCACATGTTTCGCGAAAACCTTATCTAAACGGTAAACAAGTCTCTAATAACAAGCGCATAAATCAACCAACAATTATTAACCTCAGGAGTTGGAAAAAGTTTCCATGAACTCTTGTCTCCTTCGTGGATAACTCACTAATCGCGACTATGTGGGTGTGGCAACACTAAAAGTGTAAACGTCTGATCCATCAAGAATTTCTATTGATTTCCATCTCCAGGAGGTGCTGTTTCACTATAACTTACTATCTATAATCGTTTTCATCTACTGGGGTGTAGAATATAACAGTTATAACACGATTACTTGGGATATGACTAAATATACACATTCTCACTCGAGCACTGCGCGCTCTCATGAATCGTGCGCATATTTTAGTCATATCCCTCGTAAGTGTGTTATAACTATAAAATACACACCATTCAAGTACCGTATGTGTGATTGTTTTATATAGTGACTGATCTATTAGAGTATCTCAATCTTTTCAAGCAAATGTGATAAGTTGCTGTCACTCAATATTTAGTAAAGCAAACGCTATGGTAGAATTATGATCAACTCTAATTCCAGATTAATTTGTTATGCCATACAAGAATAACACTAATGATGATAAGTGTGCATGATGATAGTCAGAGTTATTAATAACGTAATGTAACAAAATTACTCCCATAAAATATGGCTGCAAAAAGGGCATGTCCAAGAAAGTGAAAGCAAAAAAGCTGATATTTGGTGCTGTCAAGAATGAATGTATATAGCATTGACTTGTTCAGACTTGCCGCATCTATAATTAATCCCTTTATTGGCTGCACTAGCCTTATAGTTGCCAGTTACATTTATTTTTTGGATGCACCATTTTTACCAGGGGCGGATCCAGACTTTTAGAAAGGGGGATCAAAATGAAATGACACTACATGTACAGGAAAGGTACACTAGCATGCCAACTTAAGAGGGTCTGGGGGCATGCCTCTTCAAGAAAGGTTTGAAAATTAGATCCTCTGAGATGGAATCTGAGAGTGATTTCAACATGCAATTTTAATTTGACTATTTTATTAGATTAGACTGCTCTATTAGAGTATCTCAATTTTGATGTTTCAAATTATATAGTGTACAATTGTTGATGGGCCAGGGTTTCCAGCTATCCTCCTCCTGAACTATTTTATATAGCCTGTACAGTAGCTCTGCACAGTACACACCTATGTGCACCCAAATACAATGGTGTAGTCGCTAGACAGGAATCACAGGATCTTACAATGCACTCAATGCAGCTCCCTTGAAAATGCTGACTAACTCTAAATATTAAAAGGTTTATGCATTAAACAGATTTTGGTGTGTACAGCTAGCGTAAGCAATCAATTATCGACCAACATCTATTATCGGCCAACTCGACATCTATTATCGTCGTATAGAATCCGGATTCAAAAACGTGATTTCGCTTCACTAAGCAACCTCGTGCTGTGTTGTTTTGCTGTTCTAGCAGTTTAAATCAACTTCTGTCACGTTGTATTGTTGGTGAATGACAACAGGTTTGTTTCTGACTTATTTTGTATGCGGTAGTTTGTTATTCTTGGCATGAAAATGGTATTAGTAGCGTACTAAACTTCATCCGTGTTGTTTCTGTTGTTGTAGTGCACACTGACCTTTACACACAACGTTTGACATAAGAAGAGACTGACTGCATTAATTCAAAAGGCTCTAGTGATTGACTCTGCCGGAATAATCACCCTTCCCCGTGGAATAATGTTTGTTTACACATGTACGCGTCTGTTTATGAAGAAGTCACCCCTGATAGGACTTGGAATTCGTGTCCTTTGTACTGTTGAAGGTAGTTTTAACCACAATAGATTAGTTGCTGTAGAGAGACAGCCATTTCTGATCATTTACGTGGGCAAAGAATACAGAAGGACCCTCCGTAACAGTTGGAAGTGATTAGCATGGAGATACATAGGAGGAAATAGCTTAGAAGGTTTGGAGAATCAAAGTAAAGTCTTATAAGGCTATGTAAACAGCAGAATTGATTACAAAAGCAAGGGAGTGTTTGTAAAATAAATTACACCCACTTTCAGGCACCGTTGACTATGGTACACTTGGTTTTAGAGGTTGGAGGCTTGTCACATGCTGTCAAGTGTTGAAGATATGTTACACTACTCAGAAGCAAGGTGTACATAGTGAATAAGAATCCCATAGACAGTGGATAGAGGTTGTTGGTTATTATTTAAAGACGAAGAGTTTGTACGGCATTGGTTACATTGCCGTACAGCAGGAAGCAAGTTAGCTATGGCTCTTCAGAGTGGCACCAAGATTACTGTACTGACCTTTGTAACATCCTGGATGAAATATTGGTGCTGTGTAATTTGTTTTAAAATGTGTTTAAAGCATTAAAATACTGAAGTGTATGTTTTATTAGAAATTGATTTAACTGTATTTCAAAAATCGCGCATAAGACTTACTTGAAATTTTGTTGGAATTACAATTAGTACCGGTAGACTATTGTGTACTATGGGCAGGATTTAGTTTTGAATTGTGTGGGAATGCCAAGCGAAATACCTCAAACCGGTCGATAATTGATGTACGCAAGTTAACGAGTGGACAATAAACGACATTGACGGTCGATAATTGATACCATACACTGTGTCTTTGGCCGGATGCTACTGAAGAACGCCAGTACCTGGGGAGCTGGTACGTTGTGGATGCTTAGGGTATTAAATTGCCTATTGCTGGGTGTAAAACGTTTGTGCATATCTTGTTCTAAATGAGAATCCCGTAGGTTGGAATACAACCTGGCCGATAATCGATTGCTTACGCTATATAGCTATTTAGACACCAATCAAAGGAAAGTTACTGTTTACGATATAGAAATTTTGTTTAATTATACAATGCCAATCATATACGTACAGCTACATAGCTGTGTACGTTGTTTTATATAACACTCAAATATACTTGATTGTGGGTTTAAATTAGCATGCAGGCTGGCCATTGAGAGTCTTGGGGGTACAGCATTTATATGATAGAGACTGGTGGCAGCTATTTGCAGCAAAAAGAAAGATAAAACATCACTGGATGAGATTTTCATGACATATGGAGCACAATTGACATGTATACTAAAAATTATTGAAGGAGGGTCAAGAGCCACACCCCTAAATCTACCACTGCTTTTTACAGTCTCTTTTTTGTAGGATCATTTTTGTGAGACAAAATGCTACAAATAACTATTGTTTAAATTTAATGGTTATGTATGGAGGTTGTTCTTATGGAAGTAGTCAGAGCATCTGCAATGCCTTCTCAACCTGTATTTAATTTATTAATATATGTAGTTGATGTCATAGCACTCTATAAAAAAAACTATTTACAAATTTAGACTTTCTGTAATGCCTTTGATACAATTAAAGGAAGGAATATGTGACCTAATTTTTGAAAACCGTTAATTTGCACACATTAATCAAAATTCGTTATATTAGTTTTTTGCTGTCTACAGGGTCAGAGGAATGGACTGGCTAAGTTTCAGCTTCATGAGTTAAGCAGTGTGGGAAATACAGCAGTAGACAGCCAGACGAGCTAATAAATCAATATGTACAGAAGACATCAAGAAAATAATCTATGGGTGCTTACATAAACGACCATAACTTACCAATACAACAGCGTACGGAAACAAATCTTTGCTCATTGTATTCACTATGAATTTGTGAAAATCGACCAAGGTATAGTTTTTGCCAAAGGTATTCTTCTGTGATCCAGAAGGAAGGCGAATCATTGAAGAAAGATCGCCATAAATTCTTTCATCACCGTAACATAAACAAACGTCTGTAATTCAAAATTTCATCTGTGTATGAAAATGAAACAAGGATTTTGAACTCCCTATGAATAGGGGAACACAATGGTGTCCAGGATTTATCCACTGGACTGCCCATTCACTGACCAGCTAGGCGATAAAAACTTGCATAATTTTTTTTCTGGAGCTTGCGGTTTTTTACCCATTGTTTTTAAATGCGTTTTATTACAAAAGTACTATTGTGCGTAGATTGATGGTTTTCTAAAATAAGGTCACATATAATTATGTATAGTTAGTGTGAGATAATGCATTCTGTACAAATCTAGGGAGTCTGGGGGAAATATATACTCCTCCAGAAGGTTTGATTCCCTAAAGTAAAGTTAGACTGTTTATTACTGTATTCTTGACTGTTGTATTAGAGTGAATGTTCTACTGTGGCGACTGTTCTATCACCGTATCTTGATCTTTCACTTGAAAAGTTTCTGGAGCTTTAGAATCCCTCACAAAGATGAACTCTCTACAGATGTCTTTTGTTTTGCTGAAATCTCTACAGGGTGACTTGTAACATATAGCTGAACTTTCTACAGGATAATTGTTACATACATCTGTAGCTGACTTCTCTACAGAATGATCTGTTTGAAATGAACTCTTTCCAGAGTGACTTATAACATGCTGAACTCTCTAGGTGGCCGTTCAATGTGCATTTGTTATACATGGTTGGTATTTGCATTATAACTCAGTGATTTTGAATCCAATTCATCTAAGCAAATTAAATGCCTTTGTGTAATGGTTACTTTACTTATGTACCAGTTTTTGACTCATTCTGGCAAGCAGTTTGCTTCATAGGCATGGCAAGTATAAATTAGCAAAAATCAATCACGTAATTGTAACCCACTGTTGATTTTCAGGTGTAATCTTCATGGTCTTCAACCTGATTCCTTCCAAACTACACAAGGTTTGACATTCAATAGTGAGCCTACCCACGTACTGATTTTCAGCTTCTTAACATAAGCGGTTTACCCTGTGAGGGTAACAACAGTTTTCCTGAATAATCATTAGTAACTCTGCAGGCAATTGATTATCGTGATCAAACCAAACTTGGTACCAAATTTTGCCTTTAAACTCTACTTATGCATTCCAAACTTCAAGGCAATCAGATAATGCATTTGCAATGTATAAAAAAATTTGTAAGTGTGTAAAGAGATTAAAAAAAAGAAAAAATCAAGCCAACAATAAAAGGTTCTTATCTCGGATCTGGGAATACATAAAGCAATTTCGTTCAAATTTGGTATGTTGACTACTGAAGGTAGAGGGCATTATCTTACAAACAATTGTCTCATTTCGTAAAGGTAACACAGATTTACATATGCGTGAATATTGCATTAAGTTTCTTCCTGTCAATAATACACTGGTGGACTCACCAGTATATTGGGCTGCACGATACAGCACCAATTGTCCTGACATCTTCAGGTGCAAGGAAAGAGTTTGTACCAAAACGTTTAAACTCTTCTAGCATTTACTGTATACCCTTCATGTGAAATACATACAGTACAAATTCGTAATTTGCTGTGTCACCATTAAGGGTGTCTGGATTCAGTGGAATGGAATGGAATGGTGGACTAGAACGGTAATTAGACAATTCACCTAGTAGTCACTTCTTTATAAGACCACCTTCTAACAAAGACCACCTCTTTATAACATTTTATTTGAATGTTTAAATTGCTGCTATGTTGTTGTTTTAGAGTGTGTCCCTATAATGGTCTTATTGATCAGTTGTGTACCACATGCCTAGAAAATTTCAGAGAGATATCTGATTTGTAATACAGCAATATTCCCATGCAAAAAAGCTTGGCTGTACAAAAATGACATGCCCATGAATCTAAAAGTAACTGACGACTAAAGGAGCTACTATGTATCTGGAATAGAATGTTAATACCGGCAACTAACTATAATTCATAAAAATTTAGTTCTTTATTAACTTACTGATACAACGGCGTACAGAGTTGAATCTTTGTTCATTGTATTCGCCATGAATTTATGAATCCACCAAGGTATAATTTTGCCAAAAGTATTCTTCTGTGATCCGGAAGGAAGGCGAATTCATTAAAGAAAAATTGTCGGAAATACTTTCATCACTGCAACATAAACAAACATCCGTAACTCAGAAACCCACCTGTGTATGAAGATGAAACAAGTATTTTTGAACTCCAGGGGAACACGATGATGCCCAGGATGTATCCACTGGAGTGTCAATTCACAGATCAGCAAGGCGGCAAAAACTTGCGTAAAAGTTTTTTGAAGCTTCCATTGTTTACCCATTGTTTTTAAATGCGTTTTATTACAAAAGTAATAATGTGCACACAGTAGATTGACGGTTTTCTAAAATTAGGTCACAATTGGATAGTAATTTGGCTGCCTTATTTCTCCTCTACAAAGACTATTGTTAAAGATGCCAATTTACTAGCCACAGTGAATTAATAGATTATTGTAAATTATAGTTAGTTGCCAGTACTAACATTCATTTCTTGGCCTGACCAGACAGTTTTAGTTGCCAGTTACACTTAGTTTTGTGGGCACATCTTTTTCTTGTACAGCCAAGCTGTTATTGTATGGGTGTATTATTGTATCATAATTCATAAATGGCTCAGACCATGGAGCTATAAAGAAGGTGAAGTCGAGAATATCAACAGTGTTTGCCCAGTTCTCTCAGTTGAACAGCTTTTCGCAGTAAAAAATATCCTCTGGATAAAAACAAAACCCACAATCGAACCACCCACTTCGGTCTTTTGAATACGTAGCTGCAACCATTCCCTACAGGATGGATGGGTGGGACCGTTGATAT
Organism: Dysidea avara; assembly: GCF_963678975.1. Taxonomy (NCBI): domain Eukaryota; kingdom Metazoa; phylum Porifera; class Demospongiae; order Dictyoceratida; family Dysideidae; genus Dysidea; species Dysidea avara. The sequence continues at coordinate 28,490,292 of NC_089272.1, forward strand.
GCTTGACTTCGCCTTCTTCATATAATTCCAAATAGCTGGTAACCACTCTGTGGTCTGAGCCATTTATGAATTACAATTCAGAAAGCTCAGTCTCACATATCAACGGTGTTGTTTGTAGCTGGTTGGCTGTGTTGGCTGTGCACCGCTCTGCCGAATGAAGGGTTGCCTGTCGGCCTATAGTAAAATTGTTGAAAAGTTGACTCAGAACTCCAACCTGCAGCTTTGAGGATATCTGAGGTTGAAATCCCTGCTGATGCCACTGCAGATGAGGAGGCTCCTCTGACTGAGTGAGCACTAAATATTGGAGTATCAATGCCTGAAGCTTCCAGCAAGGACTTGAGCCATCTAGCCACAGTACCTGAAGACACTGCCTTATGTGGCTTGATGATAGATACCAACAGCTTGGTTTCCCTTTCCCGAAGGGGTTGTGTTCTACTCTCATATTCCTTCAAGGTTGACACTGAACACAATCTACTCCCTCCTGGAAGAGAGGGAAAAAAGAAATTTGTATTCTGTGATGTGTTATGTGGACCTTGACTTCTTGGCCAAGGTGCTTGGATAAAAACAGACTCCATCTGGCTTGTACACCCATTTGGATATATCCAGTTTTGACAGATCAGCTTATTTAATGGGTGAGACAATGCAAACAGCATCGTCACTTTCCATGATAGGTGTTTCAAGGACAACGTCTGATTGCCCCCTAGTGTGTCAATGTAGTTTAGCACACTCTGAACGTCCCAGGTATGTGAATAACGTGGCAGTGGAGGTCTGGCATGGAAGACTCCCTATGCAAGCCTGCAGACCAGGGGGAGTTGGCCAACTGTGTATAGTCATCGATCGTCTCATGAATTGAGGAAATTTTCGACTGATAGGCATTTACAGATTACAGAGCTGCATTGGTACCCCTCCTTGTAGAGGTATGCTAGGAAGTTTGACACCTGGGATATAGGGCTACGAAAAGGATCTGAACTCCATTCAGAACACCAGCAGTGCCACTTAGTGAATGAGTCATAGGACTTGTTTGTTTTAGTCCTCCAGGAACTAAGCATAAGTTCTGTAGTTTCCTCTGAAAGCTGCTGACCTCTGTATCTCTCCCTGAGATAAGCCATATGGCTAGTTGTGGGAGCATCAGTGAGTTGTCCCTGTTGACCATTAGCTTGGTTTCTGTTGTTATCAGTTTGGGATAATCCACCAACATGTACAGGAGTGTGGGATACCATGGTTGGAATCTCCACACTGGTGCTACCAGCACTATGTTGGCCTGTTGAGTCTGGACCTGAGAGAGTGTCCAGCCTATCATATTCCATGGTGGGTTGGCATACTCCTTGATATGGGTCCACACTTGGAGAAATGCATCTGTTGTTTCTGCAGGTGGATCTGGCTGCCAACTAAAATAGTGTGGGCACTGGACAGACAGATGAGTTGCAAAGAGATCCACTTCCAGTGGGCCAAACTTTTCCTGTATTTTGTGGAATATGGAGGGAGACAGCTTCCAGTTTGTCCTGTCTGTCTGGGCTCGTGATTCTGCAACTGCGATGGTGTTCTGGATTCCGGGCAGGTTTTGAGCTGTGATGTGCATATTCCTCTCCAGACACCACACCCACAGATCCTTTGTCAGATTGACCAGGTCTCTTGAGACTGCTCCCCAAGATGATTGATGTAAGCAACTGCTGTGGTATTGCCGATCCTCAGCACGATGTTTAGTTTGGACTTGTTTTTTGCAAATGACTGTACTACTAGTGTTGCTGCCAGCAACCCCAAGCAGTTGATGTGGAGGGTTACCTCCTTCTGTGACCATGCTCCCCTTGTGGTTTGTATTCCACAACGAGCTCCCCATCCCTGCAGTGATGCATCGGAGTCGATAATTATGTCTATCTCCCTCTTGAGGAGAGTCTTCCCATTCCATTTGGACATCTCTGTATCCCACCATTTCAGCTCTTCTAAGCTGGCTGGCGAGAGGGTCAGTGTGCCCTCGTAATCCTGGCAGTTGGTCTCCAGGGCATTGGAGAGAGCCATCTGCAGGTTTCTGTAAAAGAGGATGCAGGGGGAATTACGCATGTCGTTGAATTCATTTTGCCCAATTGGTGTGCTAGTATTCTGGCTGAGGTTGGCCCCGCCATCCTCATTATATGTCGAGGATCTGCTTGAATCTGTTTTATCTTAGCAGGAGGAAGTTGCAACTCCATATTAACAGAGTTGACCATGAAACCCAAGAACTCTATGGTCTGATCTGGGGTGAGCACAGACTTCTCTGTGTTGATGATGAATCCCAGACACTATAGTAGGTATACTACAGCTTGATACTGATCCAGAGCTTGCTCCTTGGACTCAGCTATAAAGAGTATGTCATATATGTAGACAATCATCCGAATCTCTCTCTGGCGTAACACAGTGAGGCCTGGTTTCAGAGTCTTTGTGAACACCCATGGGGCGGAGCAGAAGCCAAAAGGAAGGCAGGTGAAGCGGAGGTTTTTCCTTGGAATTGAAACTGCAGGTGTCTCTGATGTGATTGGTGTATCAGAAATGCAAAGTATGTGTCCTTCAGGTCGATCTTTGCCAGCCAGTCTCCCTGCTCCAGAAGGTCCTTCAGGGTGTGAATGCCCTCCATCTTGAAGTGCTCTGGGTGCTTAGCACTTTGAGGTTGATGATGGGTCTTTGCCTCACATCCTTTTTGGGTACCAGTAATATTATGTTTGAGTAGAAGTCCCTCTCCAAGGGGCACTCCACAGGTTGTATCACCTGCTTCTGTAGGAGCTTGGATATTTCCTCCTGTATTAGTGTGACCTGCTACGAGGTATAATGTAGAGGAGTTGGCCATGACTCTTGGTGTGGTATTTCCACAAAGTATATAATATTATGGTATCCCCGTAATATTATGTTGGGGGGGCCTGGTCGAAAACACGGTTTGGGTTATGGTAATATCATAACCCAAGCTGTGTTTAGTACCCACTGGTCCTGGGTTATGGTGGACCAGTTTGCCAAATAATGAGCCAACCTGCTTGTGGCAGGTCTGGTTGATGGCACTGTTCTACTACAAGACATGCAATCTGGTTCAATAGGGTACTTTTCCAATTCATTGTCACACTTTTTGTAAAGGTGTGTGCATGAGTCACTTGTTCCAAGTGTTCTTCTGGAATGATTTTCCTTGGCTTGGCCGTCCTCTCTGGATTCCTCCCCTTCCTCGTGTCGGCTTGTGAGAGTAACCCCCCACCTCCCCGACTGTTGGGGGGGCCTGGTCGAAAAAACGGCTTGGACGTGCCAAGGGTGGACCTCATAGCCTTCACTTTGCTTTGACTTTTTGGCAAACTCCAGCCCAATTAGAGAGGATGACACTTCTCCAAAGTTTGAATCCTCCTCGGCCAGTGGGAGAAGTGCCTTATTCATCTGTGAGACAACTAATTCGGGTACTGGCATTGCCCAGTAGCTTAACTGCATCTGTGGCAGCACTAACAGTTTCCTTCGGGACGTCCTGCTCTGTTTCCAGGATGGCACTAATTGGGGCAAGGGCATCAAGCACATAGGATTGGATTGTAGCCATCCCCTTGTCCACAACCTTGGTTGCTGGTGGTATCTCAGTCTTGAGGGAGCTATCCAGTTAAGGTGTACGGGATGCTGCCACTTTAGGAAGAGAGTACACATTCCTTACTTTCTAGCAGTCCACCTACTCCAGCCTACTGATACAGGCTTGTGAGATAATAGACCCCGTCTCCTCAGCCACTGCGGCTACGTTGGTGGGGGGAGCTTGGTGCTTACCCGGTCCCACAGGCTCGATGTCGGAGTTGTACTCCCACTCAACTACCTCGCTGTATTGAGGTGTATCAGGAATGTCCTACCAGGATCAGGTCGTCTCACAAGTGGGGCTTCTCGAGTTTCTGTCATGGCGGCCATGTGTTTCTCCCTGAGGTGGCGATGCCGATCTACTCCAAGATTGCTCAGGAAGGGAGCTCGGGTTCTCTCTCCAAGAGTGTGACCCGCCTCTGTGGTCCAAACTACTCTGAGATCATGACCTTGAGGATGAATGACGTCTATGGTGCCAGCAAGAGTGCTGCTTGCCATGCTTCTTCCACTTCTCTGAGCGACGCTTCAGCTTATTCAAATCATTCCATCAGCCGTCAAACTTGTCTGAAAGGCTTTTGACTAGAGACTCTAGTTCAGACATGACCATTCGAAATTAACTGCAAACATGTGTTTCAGCTAAGAAAAAGGCCAAAGTGAGCAGTTCGATTGTGGGTTTTGTTTTTATCCAGAGGATGTTTTTTTTACTACAAAAGCTATTCAACTTAGATAACTTGCCAAACACCATTGATATGTGAGACTGAGCCTTCTGAATTATAAATCAGATATCACTCTGGCTTTTCTAGGCATAACATGTGAGCGTACAACACAGCACAATTCATCAATAAGACTGTCCTATAGGGATACATCACTCTAAAACAACAATTTTGACATTAAAGTAAAATGGCATTAAATTAAGAGGTGGTCTTAATAAAGAGGTGACCACTGGGTGAAATTACGTATCTAATTACCGTTCCATTTCACTGAACCACACGCCCCTCCATTAAAGCACTCATGCACCTGTTAAAATGGTTCAGTGGGTTGCACTGAAGGGTTACATTTCCAATAAATTGCTACATTTTTTTATTTAATGGAATTTTCTACTGACTGACTAACTAATGCCTTCAAATATGCATAACGTGATAATGGCCCTATATACAATCTACGGCTAAGGTTACAGGCTTGATTTCTTCACAGCTAGATGTTGCTTCATATCCTGACAGGTGCCTTTTGGCATACCACAGTACAAACTGCTGTCCTCCTTTGTGTCCCACTTCTTTTCGCTGACAGCACTAAGGTGTCAATTCATGGTAGTGCAAAATGACTTCCCTGTGGCTGACTATCACATTTGTGACTGTCGCAGCAAAATCCGTCTAGTTTGCAGCATGCGTATTGAGAAAAACAATTTTTGTTAAAAATTGGTGAAATTGGCGTGTTACAAAGAAAACTTTACACAAGTTTTAATCAAGCCATTACTCAGGAAAGAAAGTGTTAATTAAATCGATTAAACCTACACACCATCTTATTCGCCCACTTATGGGGAGTTCGAAAATTTTTGTTTAGCCTCAATGGTTTGCATGTCATGTGCATTTGTTTATGATGCGGTAGACGTAAACAAAATTGTAGGGTTGTGCGATATGGCAAATTTTGTATATCACCTATCACGATTATTGCTCCCTTCTTTTATCACGATACGATAAATTATCACGATATACAAATTGCATGAAGTCATGGTAATAAATTGCTAGTATTTGAGTATAAACCATGTAAAATAGTCCCTAACATGCACTTTCCTCTGCAAGTAAGTCTGTTATAAAGAAAATAATACTGTCTTAAACATCATTTTCTGATGAAATTGCTACACCATCATATATCACGATATAACGATTTTTTTTAATCACGACTACGATATAAAAATTAATATATCACGATAATCGATATATTGCACATCACTACAAAATTGTCATTGTTTCTTCAATAAACCGCCTTCATATGCCTATGGGAAAGTGACTGGAGGGTTAAAACTATACCTTGGCTGGTCTACCAATCCATGGTGAACACTGTAAGCCAAATCCCAACTTTGTACAACTAATACAAATGGAAGTTATGGCTGCTAATGTCAGCACCTGTAGTTTATTTTTAGTATAGTCACTGTACAAATCAATTTCCTTGCTTTTCCTACTTTCTTGCGCTGTAATTCCAAAACTACTCACCATAATTGACTGAAAATTTGGAGAACTATACCGATAATGCTGAGAAAATAAAAAGAAATTTGGAAGTTGTGCAAACTAGACAGGTTTTCGCTGAGATGGTCACATTTGATAGCTGGGGCACACATTCAAAAACAAAATTAATTATATGACACGCTAATACCATCCTTTCTTTTGATGCACTATATACATGGTTCATCAGTCTCAATTATGTTACAAACAAGTAAACAAATAAGCACAGGAAAAATTAGGAATTACAAGTTCAAAAAATAAAAAGTGGACATTTAATCCCTAATTCAGTTATGGGTATGAATCTAATGCCCACTAGTAGGCATCCCAGTATCATAACCCTGACACAAAATAACAAGGCTTGTTTAACTTGGGATTGCTCCTCCTTTGGGAATAAAAATCTATATGGGGTTTGTCCATAAGCTTCCCAAATCTTACTTTCGTCATGCGTGTTACATATCTAAGTAAGTTTTGTTCATCTTGATACTTTGAAAAACGTACTGTCAGATGGAAGGTATTCACTAGTGCTTACTTTGAAGTGTGTACACTGTAAATTGATGGTATGTTTCTGTAGTAATTTGCGATACACATACTCCTGAGTATGATGATCATATTTCTGAAGTATGTGTACATCATACTAAGAGCATACCAATAGGGTGTATGTACTTCATGCTTCTGAATTTACAGTGTAGTTACACTGCTCGGGTTAGCGATATTAAGCTACACAACAATTTTCTGATGGTTTGTATCACTAACTCAAAAGTAAAAACCATCGCAAAGTTGGCACAATGCCATAATTGAAACCACATCTCCACTTGAGGCATTGTTGCATCATTGTGACAAGTTGCTAACTTAATTTTTTTTCATTTACTTGAGATAGCCTATGGGTATATACCATTGTATTGACAAGTGCGCAGTACAGTATTGCTCAAATGTAATGTCGCCTTGCAAGAGTGTGAGCGATTAAAAGACTTGCTATAAATAAAGGGCGTGGCACCTGAGAGTAGTTATCCCAAATTGGATGAATACCCGCAAACGAAACAGGTGCCACACCCTTTAATTAGTGAGTTTTTTAATTACTTGAACTCTCACGAGAAGGCATTAAATTTGAGCGATACTGTAGGTGAAACATATATGTTCACCACAAAGCATACTAACAATGATCGCTGAGATCCTGAATTTACTCTCATTACATGTACAAACTTGTAAAGCAACTGCAGTTTCAAGACTGCCCAGGTTACTACTGCAGGCTCGTAACCAGGGGGGTTCGAATGGTTCGGACAAACCCCCCTTCAGGATTACCAGTTTTTAAAAAATGTTTTAAGCTGGCATATACGACATGGGCGCCCGAAAGGTAGGGAGGGGCTATATGTAGGGCACTGAAGGCTGTTCTGACGTGTTAACTAAAGTGGGGCGTACCCACTTCTACATAGGTAAAATCTGGGTGGGGATGAAAATTCACTAAAAAGATCGATATACTCTATAATAGAAGTCACTAAAATACTCTAATACAACATTCACTCAAATGCTCTAACAATACAATCAATCACTCATGGCCCAATCATGCTTGGTTAAAGCTTTCAAACAAGACCAAGCTGAATCTCTTCTATAATGTGCTTATCTGAACACTGTACTATACCTATTTTTCAGATAATGTAGTCATGGCTAAAATCATGAGATTATAGTTACTATATTAGTAGAGTGTAAATAACCCAAATTATTAATCTGTGGCTCCTTTTACTGATGTAGCTGAAGAGGTCTGTGTTTTATATAGCAGCTAGACAACAAATAGTAGTTACTACTTAGTATACCTGAGAAATGCTTGTGTGTATGTAACGCTCTTAAAATTTAGTTAGTTAAATGTTTAGAAGTTTAGTTACTGTGATAGTGCTAAACTATCATTAAGTACGGTAGTACTTAATGGTAGGGATCGTCAAGGTTCACGATTTCCCATCAAAAATTTATGCACCAAAAGCAGACTTGCAAAACCATCTCGGCGATTCAGCAGTATTGTATTACAAAAGTGAAGCACGATTTCGCCTTCAAAACGGCACGAAATGCATCCTATGAGTTTCCACGATTTTAAAAAAAATTTCTATCTGATCGAATTTTCTAGTGACTGACTCCCTAACTGATGCCTTCAGCCAGGCCTAGCAGGAAGATGGCAACAGCTACAGTCCTACTTCTTGCATGAAAACGGCTCGCTTTGCCTATAGATTAAACCTTTCCTACACCGATAGAAATACAATCCTTGCGCTAGGGTCTTACCTTTCATTGTTCTTTAATGTCGCCATCGTCCTGGATTCACTACAGGTAGTGTTAATAACTCCACAAAATGGCTTCAATGTACGGCGCCGTCCGTTTCAATAAGAGTGCTCACTAAATAGAGTAATCATAATCTTCGCGGTAAAATATTCGAATACACGTGGTTGAAAGTTCGAAGTTGATTTTGAGCAGGAAGAGCGAGCTGTTCACAATCGGGAACCTTTGTACGTGTAAGTGAATATATTTAGCGACTTATATCTTTTGTTTCTGGCAAAGTTAACCGGCAAAATTAATATTACTTGCGTTATTTCTTTGCTGTAAACAATGTATCTACCTCAAGTATTTGAGCGATATTAGAAATAATTCGTAGCAAAATAGTGTTAGCTAAGGGTATTGTGGTTATTATTGCTTTGTGTGTTTTCTCTGAGGCAATATTGGGTGCGGCAATGCCTTCGAAGGAAGCGGCGCAGAAGAGTAGAAAGAAGGAGAATAACAGGGCGTACTATGAAGCTCATAGAGAGTCTATACTCTCAGAGAGAAAGGACAAGTACAGCAGTGAATGCCGATCACAGCGTCATGCTAATGAGTACTACAAAAATGTAACAGCGTCGCGTGAGAAATCAGCTGAAGCCACCAAAACATCATTTAACAAAGATTTGGCAAAGTCTCGCATTGAGTCAGCGGAAAGGCAAAGGGAATACTACCATCAAGACTTGGAAAAGTCTCGCACTGAAGTTGCAAAAAAGAAAAGGGAACACTACCATCAAGACTTGGAAAAGTCTCGTGTGGATTCTGCAGAGAGCACTAAAGAACATTACCGCAAGGATGTTGCCAAATCCTGTGCTGCTACTAGATCCTCAACCAGCAAGTACTACTTTTCTAATATTGAGAAACTGTGCAAAGAATCTAAACACAGGTAATGTTGTCTATAACATAGCTAGCAAACCATGGACATTGAAGAAATAGTAACTTTAGTGTCCTGTGTAATAGAAACTGCATGCACATAAAAGATAAGATTCATGCAATGTTTGTAAAAAGTACACAAACAAGTGGAACAAAAAATTAGGAATTTTAAATATGAGTAGGGATCAAAGTAATAAAAAGTACTGAAACAAGAGAGATTATCTACCACCTGAAGTCATGCTAGTATACACGTAATCCCTATTTCAGTGCCATTATATCTTAAATCTTGGCAACTGAAGTAGTGATTACGTGTGTACTAGCATGACTTCAGGTGGTAGATAATCTCTCTTGTTTCAGTACTTTTTATTACTTTGATCCCTACTCATATTGAAAATTCCTAATTTTTTGTTCCACTTGTATATCAAGGAAGTTCACAATAAAAACTATCTGCACGTACTGAAGTTGAGATTACTTCAAATTAAGTCATATTTCAAGGGATTAGTCAGAATTATACACTTACAGCTGTTCTTTGAAGTTATTTGTGTGTACTATCAATTTTAGGCCAGTTATGAGAAGTTAAATATTAAAGTGTTGTTAGTGACTGGGAGCTGTGCCCCCAGACCCCCGCTGCCATGTAAAGTGTTGTCAGTGGCTGGGAGCTGCGCCCCAAGACTCCCACTGCCATGAACACCTACCATGTCAAAGTTGAACCCCCTTCTCATAAATCCTGGTTATAGGCCTGGCTAGATGGCTTCCTAATATTCAATAGTGCTATACTTTTCTTTAAAAATGTATGGGGAACCCCAGAGACCTTATTGCACTGAGTATGTCAAAGTAGACAATTCCAACCCAATAAAACTATATTTGTGACCTGCTGAGCAAAAGTTGCATTTTTATCAAACTTTGATTTATAACTTCTTTGTTATCCAGAAGGAAAAACCTATGGACTGTCAAAGGTTCAGCCTTATCTGGTGAATAGTTGTGGAGTTATAGCGATAGACAGCAGGAAGTGCAAAACAATTGATTTGTACACAGACTATATGGAAAAAAATTACAGGTGCTTGTTTAATCAATCATAACTCAAGAAGTAAACAAGCTACGGAGATGGGACATGGCGCATTGTCTTCACAATGAAGAGGGGCATTCAGCAAGGTATGGTTTTTGTCCTACATACACCCATATATTTAAGCAAAAAGTCTGTTTAAACTTAGAAACAGCAACATAATATTTTACCGCATAACTCATGTTTGCTTCATGGCACCATGCTGAACGAAACAAATGCTCACCACAGGAGCTCATCAAATAGGGAGCGTGTAACTCCGTACACTACTAATAGTCCGGTAGTCAAATGCAAAAAAAGTCATGTATCGAGAAAAAAATGGTATAAAAGAAGTTTTTGTATCATCCTGTGTGAAATTTAATGGAGAATAAATAACATATCCAAAATCCATCTTGGGGAAAATGTTTTGCTGTTGTTTAAATGCTTGCATGTAATTTCTGTAACAAATGGTTGACAGATATGGTATAGAATAGTAATCACCAGCTACAGCTTATACTAGTTGAGTTGATATTTGAGGAAAAATGGATCACAAGCACAGTACTATGATTGTGCATATGCATTCGTTTGGAATTGGCAAGTCTAAGTGATAGCCGGTGAAAATAAGTTTGTACGCAGTGCTTAAAGGACCCTCCATGTAAAGTACACTTTACATTTAACAGGACAGTTTCTGAGGCTCCTGTGAACTTCTATGATTACAGTTTTACCTCTAAAAAGGAACAACAGTAAAATTTCAATCCTCTTGCTCCTTCCAACAACTTCATCTCTTATAGTTCTATCTTAAAGAAACATGCAAATCTCACGCATATGGCCAGCACATTCATGAGGTTGAACATGCCACTTTTAGATGCACCCAATACAATTAGCTAACAAAGCTACTATTTTTTATGAGCCTTGGCTTTTCTTTTATCCATGCACTAAGTGAGGGATGAGTATTCAGTAGTTTTAAGTTTGCTTCATTGTTGTCTGGGATTTTCATTGCTTTGATCAGCTATCCACTGTATTTGTAGGGCGTGTTCTTCCATTGGTGTATACACTAGGGCTCCATTGCAAAAGATTTAGTGAGAGCGGAGTCCCTTGTCTTAGTAATGTTTGGGTGTTCTCTCTTTACTGGTCCCTATGGATATTTTAATATTGGTATCATGATTATGGTAAATTATATCGATACATCTGTATAATCACGCACATTCCTACTGGAAAACTGAACAAAGTATATTGTGATAGTTGTACATGGCAGATTACATAGATGATTTTAATAAGTTTGTCAACAGTAGTGTGAGTACCTCTCCTACACTGGATGTCTCAAGGTACATAGCTACCCACCTATGTTGCCAAGTGCACATTTCTTTTAGATGTGTTACTGTAAATGCGTGATCAGCTTCACCTCCCAGGAACCATAGTAAGGTATTTGATCAGATTCCCTACAGTACCCACATGGCATCATTCGACATCACATCCTCACTTATGTACTTGGGCTACTGTAGGGGCATCGTTTGAATACAGTAGAACGCGATAATGATATACTTACTATGACCATAATCCATATGCTCAGAAACCATGGTTAGCTACATTCACCCTCTATTATTCTTGTAAGGGGAGAGGAGGGGAATAATATTGATAAGTACATTAATATACAGATATTCACTTCCTGTTACGAATAAGTGAATGATTGCATTAAACTTTAGCCTATGTGAGATGCATTCATAAAAGATGTAGTTAGGTATGTAACCATAAGCACCGATCCTACACGGTGATCAAAAATATTGATCATGCTTTTATATCATTTTCAAATAAAACTGCAGAGCAAGGGTGTGTAATATTTCCCAGGATCAGAGTATGTAGGTGAGACTCAGTACATCTTCAATATCAGATGACCAAAATGATTTTATGGCAAAAGATGGCATCATAGGACCTGTGATTTAAATCAGTCTTTGGAGAGGCAAACTGTGAGCAATATAAAGGATGAAGGCACATACTGTAACATCAACCCTTTAAAGAGAGCGCTGCAGTTTTGAAAGTGTTTTCTTAATCCTGATACTGATAATGACACAGCTGTTGTAAAGAAAGCTGCAGGTAATTAGCTTTTGCGATGTAGTTTAAAAGCTGATGGCATCAGGGCAGGCTGAGATACGTATACTCTGAAGAACCAAACACCAGTATTACATTTCAGCATGCATTGATCTCAGATATCTAAGTAAGGTTTGTGAAACCAAAATTTCTATGATTTAATTACATAGCTCTTTAAGTAAAACAGAATGCATTGAGCTAGCAGTAACTTCTTATCATTGAATGGGAGGCGGAGGCATATGCTGTCTAACTTACACATACATAACATGTTAGCTTGCAGGATTACCTATGTATGAAATGCTGCTGGTATAGTGAAGGAGAACTGTGCACAATGCTATCATTTTGAAAAACAGCTTTCCGATTGTCACTATACTAAGACGTCTTAGCTAATGCTTTCCCTGTAACTTTGCAGAATAAAATCACCCATAAATTACTGTCTTTAAGCATCTTATAGACAGGCACTAGGCCAGTTGTTTCCAAATGAAAAGGTACAAGAAAGCTTGTAACTGATAGGTGACTACCTATACCTAGTGTAAATGCCAGCAGCAGAGTGTGGCATCCTATTGAGTAAAACTATTAGCTGGCCACACCATGTCCACATCAGTTTGCTAGTTAAAAGATCAGAATTTTCTTTAGCTGCTCTTTCACAGGAGCCAGATGCTTCAGTAGTATCCTTAGCTACCTATCCAACTGCAGCAGCCACCTCATGGGCAGCACAGGAAGCAGAGGAGGAAATTATGTGCAGACTGAGTAGTACTGCAGACAGAGACATCGAAATAGGCAGGATAGCCATGTTGATAATCAAGATCAAATATAACTCCTGCATTCTATAGGTAGCTACTGTAAAATTAGGTTTACACTAACATGTGGGATTCTTGCAGATTAGGTCACAATTTGTCAACACAATTACTACAAATCATTTGTGAACAAGTCTCTGCTATTGAACTCAGTGTTTAGAGTAATAGCTTTTAAGAGAAGCAGGTGATTTCATTCCACTAGTTGTGGAATCTTTTGGGGTAAGGACACCTAGCTTTTGCACCATCAATTCTTAGACTCAATACTGATTGTAGTTCCATCCAAAGTGGCTAGGAGAAACTTACATCAACAACTTTCAGTATGTTCATGCTGAACAAACAATGCCAGGATTATTATTATGATATCGGGCTCTACAAGGTTTGGATGATGACTTTTCCTTTTCCCCATAATTGTACTCTCGTTGTTATATTCATATCATAGTTGCTATACATGTAGCTATAGTTTATAGTCACAATTTGTAGTTTCATGTGTAATCATGTAAAATAGCCGCAGTTTCCCCCTGATTTATAAACGAAATGCCATTGGGTGAAATATTTTGGAATATTTTGAGCTCTTCTTTCTCAATGAAGGAAGGTGCTAACGGCAAAAACCTTGATAGCATCGTGATCCCCAAAGCAATAGAAGTTTGTAAATCTTTGTTTCATGTCTGTACCCTCAAGGAAACAAAAAGTATGAGCATTAATCTGCCTTGTGTTGGACAAACGGATCACTATAGTTTTGTTGTCACATTGTCAATTTCACCTGGCGATGGTTGTAGGAAGGATCTGGAAGACAAAACTTACCCAGCAATGGAATCGCCTGTTCATGGAGAATCTGATGATGCAAGTTGCATCTTGGTAGAGGACTGCAATCGTAAGTTATGACCATTTAATTAAGTGCCTGTAGTTTATATTCTGTAGTGTCACTGTACAAATTGATTTCAGTTCTGTTGTTACCACTTTGTAGCACTGTAACTTCAAAAGTGCTTGGCTTCTAGAGCTGAAACTTCAGTGTACTATTCCTTGGCTATCTAAAGAAAATGAAAATACAAAAAAATGAACTGGTACTAACATGTGGGGTTCTTGCAGATCCAGTCACAATTGTTAGCAGCTGCTTGTTCTTTGCACATGCTGATTGAAAACACCTGGAAATTTTAGACTGATATAAAACAAATTCCCCAAGGGGGGTTTTTTGGGACTTTGGATATGCTGTTCTATGAGAAAAGAGCTTTAAAATGATACCAAACTTTCTTTTATACCATTTTTTCCAGGTTACAAGTTTCATCTACCAGACTATAATACTATGGGCAAAATTCAAACATGGCATCCAGTGTTACTATGTATATAATTGGTTACATCATGCTTAAGCGCAACAGGGATATACTGAATGGGTTGCTACTCCATCATCTTATGTAAAGCTGCTTCAATAGGAAGATCATCGAGTCAAAGGTAGGGCTTGGAATGGTGTGATTTCATGTAATTAGTGACTGTAGAAACACTGTCCTGCTAAGCGTGTGCTACTATTCCTCCGCCATGCCCTTGAACTTCGTTTCCATAGCTTCGCTTCGTCGCAGCAGAAACGTGACATACTCAAGCATGTGCCTCTGCTAATGAGGAATATTAAAAGTTACTTATTATAGTACATGGCAGCCATGTTTGAATTTCGCTGTTTACGGACTTACATGCTCCTTTGTCCATAGGATTCAATGCACTCCTGCTCACCATTGACAGGTGAATCCGTTGTTCACTTAAGTTATCTCGATTCAAGCTTTGTTTCACTGTTTATTAAAACGCACGTAAAAATATTTTTGTAGTACGCATTTTTTACCCAATGTATATATTTTACTGCATTTTTTTCTCAAAAACAGAATTATGCAAACTTGTCAGGTTTTTGCTCAGCGGGTCACATTTTTCTGAGAATGGAAATCAATAACTACTTCATCTACTGTATTAAGTCTAAATTTAAAAACTGGGCTGGAATGCCTACCACTGTTAATTTTATTACCATTTCTTTCATTGTCTTTTTTTTTAGTCTTGTGTGGCCAGTCTGCTTTTCCCCCTTTTACATGATGCCAGGTTGCTTTCTGCTGACCATCACTCAACATATCAAAACATAATTATGTATGGGATTTGTCAAATCAAACATTTACAGGTGGTCAACATTACAAGTTTTCACAACACTGGGTTAAACCCTTAAAAATTAAGAATTATGCATTAATATCTGTTTAATATCTGTTTAATATCTTTTATGAAACCTCAACTTGGTAAAATAGGCTGATCATAAAATCTCGTCATTCCTTGTCATTCGTTTTCTAATGCAAAATGCACGTATTATTACACTACATACAAAAATAATAATTTACAACCTTTAACTCACAAAATCTCTACAGCACACCATCCAATAAAAGAAAGCCCTGGAATTTCTCTATTCAATGCTGACCTTACAAATGGGTATACTGCTGATGATGACATAATACACGCTCCATACATTATAACCTATTGGAAAATCAATTACCTGGGCAGGAAAATCCCAATTTACAAGTTGTTATCTTTAACTAAATTCACTAATATGGTATCTTTCTACGCAGCGAAGGATGCTTAATAAGACTTTGACCGTACAAATAGTTAAACAGGTTAGTTTACAGAGATATGCTGAAAAACACGTGTCTTTACGGGAATTCCAAACACGTAAATTCCGTGGTACAATTAAGGCTCTTTATAAACTTCTCCTTTGTTACTACACAAAGAACTTACACATGAATCAAATCGCATTTCATCAAGGAATGTGATAAACCATACTTCATATCTGTCAACCAGAGTACGCAGAAGTTATGGCGCCTTGTTTAAAAGATGGTGTTATTTTATAAGAAACGGGCATAACCTATTCGGAAATCCAGAATATCTTATTGATATGCAAAAGGTGGTCTGGCCAAGCAAATCACCATCTCTCCTTGGGCATAGGTGGGGCTACACATGAAACTGACAATCATCATTAAGTACTCAAATACTTTTGCTGTAACTTTCTATACTATAGTGTATGTTAAATCCCCGTGTTAGCTATAACTGGTGGGATTTGACTGTGTGTCAAATCCCCGCTATGGCCCCATGTATGGTGATAGTGGGGCAATACATTGATAGGTGCATTATGATTGTCGCGGAGGATGAACTGTAGAACACACACACACTTATTATGTACATAACACTATTATGTTGTGTGCACATGTCTGTACGCGTGATAAGAACTAGGTTTGATTGTGGTATTGACACGAGGGGCTTGCTTCGCGAGTAGTCTTGAATCCTCCCCTATTCCACAAATCGTCAGTGGAACCTCGGCATATTGTATTTCTACCAAAGACATTTTGGTGTTGTGACAGGATACGCCGACTATATTGTCATAACCCCATGACAATGATCCCCTAATGCTCGCCCTATTCAAACTTACTTTTATTGTTCTTATTAATTTAAGCTACGTGTCTTCAGTGAAAATGGAGCCATTCGGTGTAGTTTCTTTAACAACCACGAAGCACTGCATGTAGTCTCGCGTATATAGCCAGACCACTATACTTTTCTTTTGTGTGGGGGTGGGAAAAGTAGGGTCTAGTACACCTGCATTAAGAATTCGGTGTAATGTTTCACTGTGATTGTTGAATCATATCAAAACATATGTATGGGATTTGTCAAATCAAGCATTTTCAGGTGGTCAACATTAAGTTTTCAAAACACTGGGCTAAATAAACCCTTAAAAATTAAGAATTATGCATTAATATCTGTTTAATATTTTTTTTGAAGCCTCAACTTGGTAAAACAGGCTGATCATAAAATCTCATCATTCCTTGTCATTTGTTGTCCAATGCAAAATACATGTATTTTACACTACATACAAAAACACTAATTTACAACCTTTAACTCACAAAATCTCTACAGGACACCATACAATAAAAGAAAGCCCTTGAATTTCACTATCCAATTCCTACCGTACAAATGGGAAAATGTCGCCATAGCGACAGTTATTTACTACTGATGACGACATAATACGCGCTCCATACATTAACCTATTGGAAAATTTTATCATCTCGGCGGGAAAATCCCAATTTACAAGTTGTTATCCTCCACCAAATTCGCTAAATTTGGTATCATTCTACGCAGCGAAGGATGCTTAATAAGACTCCAACCGTACAAATTGTTAAACAGGTTAGTTTACAAAGATATGTTAAAAAACACGTGTTTTTACGGGCATTCTGAACATGTAAATTTTGTGGTACAAGGCTCTTTTTTAGCTTCTCCTTCGTTACTACACAGAGAACGTACACATGAATCGAATCGCCTTTCATCAAGGAGTCCGATAAACAAAACTTCGTGTCTGTCAACCAGAGTACGCGATAGTCTCGCGCAGCCAGACAACTATTTCTCCCCACGGCGCTTATCGATTAGATATTATAAGCGCCGTGAGGAGAAATAGTGGTCTGGCTGCGCGAGACTAAATACGCGAAAGTTATGGCGCTTTGTTTAAAAGACGGTGTTATTTTATATGAAACGGGCGTAACCAATTCGGAAATCCGGAATATTTTACACAAGTTTTGATATGTGTGGCGAAGATTTCTAAGGCGACCTGTTAAAAAGCCTCACTAGATGTTTGCTTTTCCCACCCCCAAACAAAAGAAAAGTAGTGGTCCGACTACGCGAGACTAGCTGCACTGTAGCTACTATTCGTACAGTTTATGATGATAGTATGTATGATACGGACTCATAAGACAACATGGTAGAAGTAAATGTACACAAAGAAAGGATTACCTTGCGA
Organism: Dysidea avara; assembly: GCF_963678975.1. Taxonomy (NCBI): domain Eukaryota; kingdom Metazoa; phylum Porifera; class Demospongiae; order Dictyoceratida; family Dysideidae; genus Dysidea; species Dysidea avara. The sequence goes on from NC_089272.1 coordinate 28,507,950, forward strand.
TTTGCAGAAGTCAGTCAATCCAAACAGTACAAGACATGCAAATACAATGCTGGCCATATTACTATTAGTAGACATGTCAACAGTGCCGACCCGTCACCGACACAAAGCTTCCTCACCGAGCCCACGTGCACTGTGCATGCCGGGTCTTTATAAAGTGCACTCTCAGTGGAGGAGACCACAGGGAGATACGTACGCAGAGAGTCCGAGAGAGAGAGTCATGCCGATACTGACGATGAGCTTAATTTCTTTGTTACCCTGGATCACGTTCCGGTTGTATTTGATTTTAACGCTAAACAGCAACAGCAGCAAAGCACAGGGTATGTTTACTTTCAATCCTTATTGTGAAGTGTTCACAGGGCCAAAAGCATCCTGACCGCTTGGCAGACTCCTGTCAGTACGCGTTTGCATTAGTTGCACAGTGACTGCTCCACGATCAAGGTTGCCCATGCATGTCATGCAGCTCCCCTTGGTCCCGCCAGTCGCTCAGACATTAACTAATAAGGCAAAAGGACAATGAAGCCATATTACTGTGTTTATACAGTTAATCAGTATGGTTAGTCTAGATGTCTCACCTAGACATAACTACTGCTAATAAATTTCAAAACATATGATATGATAACTTTAGACATACGTAGATTCACAACATATCCATATCATAATTCTGGTTTCCTTGCACATGCATTATCTCTGTTTATTTACTTGTTGCCATAGCAAACCAAGATTATGCTGCAATTTGAAGTATCTTTACATTTTTTTGTAACTGGTTTTATATATAGTAGCTACTCCTGAACTTTGCAATTATTTTGTAAATTGTCAATTATCAGCACCATTTCATCACGCAGTTGTAATTCCTTAATTTAATGACGTATAAACTTCTGGCTTGGACCATTTAACAGAGCAGTCTTTCATCTCTTAGCACACCAAATCGATTTTAATCTCAAATGAATAAACATGAGAAATCAGAATGCCTATCATGCGTCGATTATCAACATAGTGTACCTAGTATCAGCAACTGTACTTCTGTGATTGATCAATTATCAGCATGCACAATGTGCAATTTTATGTGTAAATCCATAATGCCTCGTTAAGTCTTTGCGAATTTTTATGGGAGGTGCAGTCCTTGGATAACTCCATTTCACAGAACTTTTACGAAGATGAGGCCAGCCATTCAAGAGATATTCGGGTTAGACACAAAAACATACTGGTTACTTGATTGTTTTCCATGGTTCAGGTTAACCAACATAGCTTGTATCAAGACACACAGTAATGTGTTGTGCGGCCCAAGAAGCCAGCATGCCACACTGTGAGTATATTAACAGGAAGAAAATGCAATTTTCACACCTATTTAGCTCTGTGATCCTTTATCCGAATGGAACTAAATTTGCTGCAGAAGTGCCAGCCAGGCAGGGCAGTCTACATACCAAATTTGAAGAAAATCAATCCAGACAGTTCGGAGATACGAGCTACCAAACTTTTGTTTTAATTTCTTCATTTTTCCCTTCATTTTGCACACTTTGCAAAATCCACCATAAAATACAAATGTGTGCTCTAATCAGGCTGAAATTTGGCACACTTAAAGGGCTCATTAACGCAGATCTCAGTACCAACTTTGGTAGGAATCGGATGAACATTCACGGAGTTATGACTGGCTGTTCACATAAAATCTTTAATTACTCATGCTGAACTTGTTGAATGTGTTAAATTTATGACTCATCTTGTTGAATAAGTTAAATCTATGTATTTAAGTAATGATGTGTGTTAGTAATTAGTGTGTGTGCGTGTCTAGCTTTGTTTTCTGTATCTGTTTGTGCTGCATGTGCCCATTGTTTTAGCTCTGGTAAGGAAGAACGGCCCATGCTAATTACCAAGAAGATAATAATAAATCAATCAATCAAATTAATCAATAAATAAGGTCGAAGGTCTGTCATGCCCACAGGGTAAACCCTTTGAAGGAATGAGCTGAAAATTGCTATGTAGATGGAGTAACCATCGTAGGAGTGCCTTTTTGTGGTTTGAAGAGAATGGAGATAAGACCATGGATATATATATGACACAAAACCCTACCTGTGTCACAGTAGTCCATTTCCACGCAAGCTAAGTCTTCATGGTATGGTAATGAATACTAATTTATTACACGTTGTACAACATCTGGTGTCCTTTGGGAGGCCTTAAAACGTATTGAAACCTACGGGACTAACACTTGACGGGATCCCAAACCATACCGTTTATTCTTGTTATAAGAACATACTTTTATAGCAGCCACTATACTACAACAATGACATGGAAATTGGAAAGATACACTGAGTCGTGATCGAGAAATCAGCGATGTTGTGTTAAATGGTAGTGATACGTATCTTAAGTTTTAAAGGCTGCATCTTTCCTAAAGCGAGATATCTTTACTCTTATAAGTATAGAGGATCGTTAGGCAACAAAACATGGCCACTAAACCTACTGCAACGGGTGAAATAATCGCCTAGCAGTGATAGAATCACAATGATGAAAGATCGCCTATTTCTGTGATAAAATTTTACATAGCGTTGTTCCCAGCCTTATAGAAACATAGTAACAAAGTTTATCTCACTAAGTAGACTTTCTAGATGCTGAAACAAAGTCACTAGAGTCTTCTGCCATGCTAAAGTTGCTTCTTTCCACTTTACAACACAGCAAATCTTCACAAACTATATACCATCGTGATGCTAACAACCTGAAGATTACACTTTCCTTCTCATAATAAGAAAAAACGGTAACATTTTACGCTCCCGTGAAGATTTCTTACCTCACTCCCATAGGCTTCAATACATTCAATCCCATAGGCTTCAATACATTTTAAAGACACCGGATGTTGCACAATTGCAATTATTAACCACCACATTCCTTAGGCTTTGTATGAAAATGGGCAATTACGCGATCTATTTTTATGAATAAATAAAACTATTAGTTTTCACGCCTACCAGGCAAACCGCTTAGCTGAAAATCGGTATGTAGCTGGAATAATCATCATAGAAATTCCTTACAGTAGTACAGAAGAATCAGATTACAAACTACTTAAAAATAAACTACGTGTAGATTGACATACTCTAATGGAACAGTCACCCTAATAGAGCATTTAACTGCCAAGATACTCTAATAGAATGGTCACCATGCAGCTACAGATAAATTGCTCTAGTGCTTCAGACCATTACAGGTCACACTGTAGGGAGATCAGCTTGAAACCAATTCACCATGTAGAGAGTTCAGCCACCAAAAAAATCACCTTGTACAGAGTTCAGCTATACAAGCAATTAAGTCACTCTGTGGAGAGCTCAGCTAGAAACAAGTCACCCTGTAGAGAGATCAGCTAAAAACAAATCACCCTGTAGAGAGTTCAGCTAGGAAAACTCATCCTGTGGAGAGATCAGCTACAAACAAGTCACTCCGTAAAGAGTTCAGCTATAAACAAATCACCCTAGTGATATCAGATAAAAACAATTCACCCTGCAGAAAGATCAGCTACAAACAAGTCACCCTGTAGAGAGTTCAGCTACAATCAAACCACCCTAGAAAGTTCTGCCACAAACAAATCACCCTGCAAGATTCAAACAATCACCCTGTAGATAGAAACAAGTCACCCTGTAGAGAGAGTGCAGCCCCAAAAAGGCTATGATGAAAAAAGATGTGAAATCCAAGGTGGCGACCAAGAAATGTTTGTGATGGTAGGTTAATGGCATAATTTTTAATAACGACTATTTGTGTTGCCTCCTCCAAGTTTCACTAGGACTCGGCACCAAATTCACCTGAATTGTCGTTATTAAAAATTTTGCCATTAACCTACCATCACAGCCATTTCTTGGCTGCCACCTTGGATTTAATTCACATCTTTTTTCATCTTAGCCTTTTTGGGCTGCACTCTTTTTTTACAGCTTGGCTGTTTTGGATTAGATAGCAATTTACTGAATGAAAACAATTGTAAGAAATGTTTAAAAGGTATAACAGGCCATTGTGGTACTAGGTAGCATCCTCTATACAAGTGCCGATAATTTGTACCTACCAATAATTGGCGACTTATGCTATTTGATGAAAGCTTTCATAAAGCCTAATAATTATTTGTAGTACCACATTGTTTTACAAACAATGTCATGATTTCAAAGGGGTGTTGACAAAGCAAAACATTATGTAGTTTCACATACTTTAAAATTTCAAATGTAGCTACTCATTGGTTTGATAAGGGCATGCATACATATGTAATTTGTAGTTTCTCAAGTTTTCATTGTAAACTTATTCCAGCCAGATTTTAATTTTGTCAACTCTTTATATGCTTAATATGTGGTATTGATTGTCAATCTCAGAAAAGTAGTTGGAAAAAGGCGGATATGATCGGACGCGGACACGGACATATTTAAAAAGCACCTTTACATTATAAAATGGTTATTTTCATATCTAATGTTGTTTTTACAGCAGCATTCGCTTCCAGACCTAGGCGTCTATCTTGTCATAGCGCTTGTCCATTTATAAGCGCATGTGCAAAGGATAGACTAGCACTCTAAAAACCATATAGTGTTGTACACGTGCTCTAGAAATCTAATTCAATGCCATAGAGATTAAGCTGGCATGTCCCAACCTAACCTCATAGGCCAGGTCCTTGAAACCCTCAACACTTGGTATAAGCGCCTGTGCCTTATACTAAAAGGCATAATATTGTGGACTTGGCCTGCTACGCTAAGTTGCATAGGGCATACAAGCTAATCTCTACAATTATATAACTCTGTATTAGACTTTAGAGCATGTGTACAACACCGTATGGTCTTTGGCATTCTGTGGAGTGCTGGTCTAGTCCTTCTCACGTGTGCTTATAAATGGATAAGTGCTATGACAAGACCGACGCCTGGGTCTGGAAGCGAAGACTGTTGTAACAACAATGTTAGGTATGAAAAATAACTATTATATAAGTGTAAAAGTGCTTTTTGAATATGTCCGTGTCCATGTTCGCGTCTGATCGTATCTGCCATCTCAGAATATTAGTGCTGTGAACCTGCAGAGTACAGAATATTAGTGCTAAAACCGGTTATTGGAAGGTGAATAATTGGATATTGACTGATTATTGTCTGATTGTAAATTAGCAGACATTATGGCACTAAACATGCCTTTTGGAAGCCTTAGGGTGGTACCGAAGTGACCATCAACATCCTGCCTTACAATAACAGCTATTACAAGCACATATTTACACGTGCTTTGAGGTTATGTTGTGATGTTAACACTTGTTAGCAGAGGTAATTTATGGTTTACCAAGTGGGTGGGCAAAACCGGTTAAAAGGGGGTAGGTAAAAACAGTGGACCCAGGGACCAAGGACAGGACCCGGGGACCCACAGAAATCCAACTCTGCTTGGAATTTTATACACCTCACAGAATTTTATACTTGTACTAGGTACCTCTGCAAGTAGTCTTGCATAGCCAATCCACTTTTTTTTCTCCCCTCGCGGCATCTCGCACAATGTTTACACCAATTAGAAATTATAAGCGCCTCTAAAAGTGTCTGAAGCCGACTGCATTTATAGGCCACTGCCTGCTGCACAGTAAGCATACTAGTCTATTATGCCGCCTAGCTTCTAGAGTAGTTTAGGAACATTGTACAAATGCACCATGACGTATGAAGAGCTGCTAGAACTTGCTTAGCTTGGCTTAGCTGGTAATTGTTCGCCTGCTGCACAATGAGCATGCCATTCTATTACGCCACCTAGCTACTAAAGTTTAGAAACATTGTGCAAACAAATACTCTGGGAAAATAGCGAGTGACCTGTAATTAATGCAGTCAGCTACAGACACTTTTCATAGGCGCTTATAATTTCTAATTGGTGTAAACATTGTGCGGGACACTGCGAGGGGGGGGGAGCTATGCTTGGGAAAAAGTGGATTGGCCATGCAAGACTACTTGCAGAGGTACCTAGTACAAGTATAGAATTCTGTGAGGTGTAAACAGTTCCAAAGAGTTGGATTTCTGTGGGTCCCCTGGTCCCGGGTCCACTGTTTTTACCTACCCGTTAAAAGGCTTCTTAGCCAATAATTGGCTTGACCTAGACAATACCGGTTAATAACCGGTTTTTCCATACCGGTTCACAACACTACAGAATATATATTCGGCTACGTTGGCATGCATAGTACTTTACAACTGAAAAAAGGCACATGGTTTCTCTGGCACTCCTATATATTTTAAAGGGAAAAAATGGCACAATTGAAGATTAGTAAACTATTAGCCTGGACTGCCTTGAAATTGCAGTTGCTTAATGCCTTTTAGATGCATGTTTGTACAAGTACTGAGAGTAACTTTGGGGTTTGTAGAATCTCAGTGACCTTTGTATGCTTTATAGTGAACAAATTTGTTTCACCTGGTGGTTGAATGCAGTTCCCACATAAATGCATTAAGTGGTTGCATCACATCCTCATGTAATGCTGGGTATATAGGGATGTAATACTGTGTGAAATTTGCCAACTGCTGTGGTGCCACAACTCCGTTAAAGAGCTATGGGTGGGAAAAAGTAGTATGTTTGTGCTTAAGTGTGTGGTACAGTATGATGTGAGAGTGGTGTATATACCCATTATGCAAGTAGCTATAATAAGTAAAGACCGATAGCTAGCAACTTACAGCAATCCAACAGTACCTAATGCTGAGTTGTGATTCAATTGTATTATTGCTATGCCGAGTTGCCAACTGACAGTTACAGTGATTCATATTTCTGAGATAGTGACACAACCATCAGAAAATGTTGTGTAACCGAAAATTGCTATGTCCTTAAAAGTAAGCACTAGCTGCATCTGAAAACTTTAAAAGTATACTGTACACATGTATAATCACAACAAAGTAGTGTGAAATAATGAATAAATGATGGCAAGGAATCAAGACACACGGTAGTGTGTCGTGCGGCCCAAGAAGCCGGCGCGCCACACCGTGAGTATATTGACAGGAAGAACGAAAACGTCATTTTCACACCTTCGTATCTCGGTGATCACTTATCTGATTGGAACCAAATTTGCTACACAGTTGCCCGCCAGCCAAGGGAGTCTACATTCCAAATTTAAAGGAAATCGCTTCAGCCATTTCCGAGATACGAGCTGCCAAAGTTTCGTTTTTTTTTTCTTTGTTTTTTTTTTCTTCTTCGTCTTTTCGCACACTTGCAAAAATTGCTATAACAAGCAAACGCGTACTCCGATCGCCTTGAAATTTGGCACACAGAAAGGGAGTCCAAAGGCGAATCCTAGCATCAAATTTGGTACAAATCCGATGAATGGTTCAGGAGTTATGACCGATTATTCGCGTAAAACAAGATCGATTTGTTGTCACGCCTACAGGGTAAACCGCTTCATGGAATGAGTTGAAAATTGCTATGTAGATGGAGTAACCATCGTAGGAGTGCCTTTTGGTGGTTTGAAAGGAATCGAGATAAAGACCATGGAGATATGACACAAAACCCAACCTGTGTTACAATTACGCGATCGATTTTTATGAATAAAAAAGTATTAGTTTTCACGCCTACTAGGCAAACCGCTTAGAGCAATGAGCTGAAAATCGGTGTATAGCTGGAATAATCTTCATAGAAAGTCCTTGCAGTAGTACAGAAGAATCGGATTACAAACCACTGAGTTATGATTCTAAAGCCAACTCCGTGTAGCAAATGCGAGATCGAGATACTCTAATAGAACAGTCACCCTAATAGAACATTCGGCTAATTTATTTACTCCATTATAGAATTTTATTACATCACAAGTTATTCTGTAGGGAGTTCAGCTGCAAACAGTTAATCTTAGACAGTTCAGCAAGAAGACAGTCACCATGTGGAGAGTTAAGCAAATATACCACTATAGAGATTCAGAACATTACAAGTCACACTGAAGAAAGTTCAGCTATAAACAAGTCATGCACTGTGTAGAGAATTCAGCTACAATTAAGTCACTCTCTAGAGAATTCAGTTACACAGAATTCTGCTACACACAAGTCGCTGTGGAGAGAGTTCAGCTACAAACAAATTACCCTTTAGAGTGATCAGCTACAAACAAAACACTTTGCAGGGTGTTCAACTGCAACAAATCAATTACCTTTAGAGCGATCAGCAATGAACAAATCAACACAAATCTACCTGTAGAGAGATCAGCTAGAAACAAACCACCCTGAAGAGAGTTCAGCTACAAAAAATCACCCTGTAGAGACATCAGCTAGAAACTAGACACAATGTAAGGAGTTCAGCTACAAGCAATCACCCTGTAGAGAGTTCAGCTAAAACAAATCAACCTGCAGAGAGATCAGCTACAAACAAATCACCTTATAGAGAGTTCAGCTACAAACAGATTACCTGTAGAGAGATCGGCTACAAACAAATCAACCTGCAGAGAGATCAGCTATATACACACAAATCAACTTGTAGAGAGATTAGCTACAAACAAATCACCCTGTAGAGAGATCAACTAGAAACTACACACAATGTAAGGAGTTCAGCTACAAACAAATCACCCTGTAGAGAGATCAGCTACAAACTAGACACAAAGTAAGGAGTTCAGCTACAAGCAAATTACCCTGTAGAGAGTTCATCTACAAACAAATCAACCTGTAGAGCAATCAGCTAGAAACAAATCACCCTGAAGAGAGGTCAGCTACAAAAAATCACCCTGTAGAGAGATCAGCTAGAAACAAATCACCCTGAAGAGAGGTCAGCTACAAAAAAATCACCCTGTAGAGAGATCAGCTACAAACAAATTGCCCTGTAGAGAGATCGGCTACAAACAAATCAACCTGCAGAGAGATCAGCTACACACAAATCAACTTGTAGAGAGTTCAGCTACAAACAAATTACCCTGTAGAGAGATCGGCTACAAACAAATCAGCCTGTAGAGAGTTCAGCTAAAACAAATCAACCTGTAGAGAGATCAACTACAAACAAATCACCTTATAGAGAGTTCAGCTACAAACAAATTACCCTGTAGAGAGATCGGCTACAAACAAATCAACCTGCAGAGAGATCAGCTATATACACACAAATCAACTTGTAGAGAGATTAGCTACAAACAAATCACCCTGTAGAGAGATCAACTAGAAACTACACACAATGTAAGGAGTTCAGCTACAAACAAATCACCCTGTAGAGAGATCAGCTACAAACTAGACACAAAGTAAGGAGTTCAGCTACAAGCAAATTACCCTGTAGAGAGTTCATCTACAAACAAATCAACCTGTAGAGCAATCAGCTAGAAACAAATCACCCTGAAGAGAGGTCAGCTACAAAAAATCACCCTGTAGAGAGATCAGCTAGAAACAAATCACCCTGAAGAGAGGTCAGCTACAAAAAAATCACCCTGTAGAGAGATCAGCTACAAACAAATTGCCCTGTAGAGAGATCGGCTACAAACAAATCAACCTGCAGAGAGATCAGCTACACACAAATCAACTTGTAGAGAGTTCAGCTACAAACAAATTACCCTGTAGAGAGATCGGCTACAAACAAATCAGCCTGTAGAGAGTTCAGCTAAAACAAATCAACCTGTAGAGAGATCAACTACAAACAAATCACCTTATAGAGAGTTCAGCTACAAACAAATTACCCTGTAGAGAGATCGGCTACAAACAAATCAACCTGCAGAGTGATCAGCTACACACAAATCAACTTGTAGAGAGATCAATTACAAACAAATCACCCTGTAGAGAGATCAGCTAGAAACTACACACAATGTAAGGAGTTCAGCTACAAATAAATCACCTTATAGAGAGTTCAGCTACATACAAATCACTCTGTAGAGAGATCAGCTAGAAACTGGACACAATGTAAGGAGTTCAGCTACAAGCAAATCACCCTTTAGTGAGTCCAGCTACAAACAAATCAACCTGCAGTGAGATCACCTACAAAAAAGCACCTTGTACAGAGTTCAGCTACAAACAAATTACCCTGTAGAGAGATCGGCTACAAACTAGTCACAATGTAAGGAGTTCAGCTACAAGTAAATCACCCTGTAGAGAGTTCAGGTAAAACAAATCAACCTGCAGAGAGATCAGCTACAAATAAATCACTTTATAGACAGTTCAGCTACAAACAAATGACCTTGTAGAGAGATCGGCTGCAAATTAATCAACCTGCAGAGAGATCAGCTATACACAAATCAACTTGTAGAGAGATCAGCTACAAACAAATCACCCTGTAGAGAGATCAGCTAGAAACTAGACACAATGCAAGGAGTTCAGCTACAAGCAAAATCACCCTTTAGTGAGTTCAGCTACAAACAAATCAACCTGCAGTGAGATCACCCACAAAAACGCACTGGTACAGAGTTCAGTTACAAACAAATCACCCTGTAGAGAGATCAGGTAGAAGAATTCACCTTGTGGAGAGTTCATTTACAAAGAAACCATCATATAGAGAGTTCAGCTACAAAGAAATTACCCCGTAGAGAATTCAGCTAGAAGAAGTCACCTTGTAAAGAGTTTAGCTACAAAGAAACCATCATGTACAGAGTTCAGCTACAAAGAAACCACCTGTACAGAATTCAACTACAAACAAATCACCCTGTATAGAGATCAGCTAGAAGAAGTTACCTTGTAGATAGTTCAGCTACAACAATTCACCCTTTAGAAAGATCATGCTAGAAGAAGTCACCTTGTAGAGTGTTCAGTTACAAAGAAACCATCATGTAGAGAGTTCAGCTGCAAACAAATCACTCTGTAGAGAGTTCAGCTACAAAGAAACCGCCATGTAGAGAGTTCAGCCTCATACAAACCACCTAGTAGAGAATTCAACTACAACAAATCACCCTGTAGAGAAGAAGTTACCTTGTAGAGAGTTCAGCTACAAAAAAACCATCATGTAGAGAGTTTAGCTGCAAACAATTCACCTGTAGAGAGTTCAGCTAGAAACAAATCACCCCGTAGAGAGATCAACTGGACAAAGTCACCTTGTAGAGAGTTCAGCTACAAAGAAACCATCATGTAGAGAGTTCAGCTGCAAACAAATCACCCTGCAGAGAGTTCAGCTACAAAAAATCACCCTGTAGAGAGTTCAGCTAGACGAAGTCACCTTATAGAGAGTTCAGCTACAAAGAAACCATCATGTAGAGAGTTCGGCTATAAAGACACCACCATGTAGAGAGTTTAGCTGCAAACAAATCACCTGTTACAGAGAGTTCAGCTACAAAGAAACCATCATGTAGGGAGTTCAGCTACAAAGAAACCACCTTGTAGAGAGTTCAGCTACAAAGAAACCATCATGTAGAGAGTTCAGCTGCAAACAAATCACCCTGCAGAGAGTTCAGCTACAAAAAAATCACCCTGTAGAGAGTTCAGCTAGACGAAGTCACCTTATAGAGAGTTCAGCTACAAAGAAACCATCATGTAGAGAGTTCGGCTACAAAGACACCACCATGTAGAGAGTTTAGCTGCAAACAAATCACCTGTAGAGAGTTCAGCTAGAAACAAAATACCCTGTAGAGAGACCAGCTAGAAGAGGTTACCTTGTAGAGAGTTCAGCTACAAAGAAACCATCCTGTATATAGTTCAGCTACATTTCAAGTCACCCAGTAGAGAGATCAGCTGCAAAAAAATATCCTGTGGGGAATAATGGGCATGTAATAAATATATGTATATAATTTGTATAATTAATAATAAAATCAAAAATAATTGAAGTACTAAAATTCTTCTTTAAGTTCTTTTCTTCTTCCTGTGGTAAAGAAAAAAACACATGGGTTAAAAAAGCCCCAAAGCCAGCCATAGGCCGGCTTTGCAGTATACAAATACAAAAAGAAATGATATCTAATCAAAAACAACCAAGCTGTAAAAAAAGGTGCGGCCCCCAAAAAGGCCATGGTGAAAAAAGATGTAAAATCCAAGGTGGCGGCCAAGAAATGGCTGTGATGGTAGGTTAATGGTTACATTTTAATAACGACAATTCAGGTGAATTTTGTGCCGCTTGGTCTTGGCACCAAATTCACTTGAATTGTTGTTATTAAAATGTAACCATTAACCTACCATCACAGCCATTTCTTGGCCACCACCTTGGATTTCACATCTTTTTTCACCATGGCCTTTTTGGGGGCCGCACCTTTTTTTACAGCTTGGCTGTTTTTGATTAGATTACAGTATAATGAACATTATAAATGTGATTGGCTGAGCAAAAACCAGTTGTTTTTTCACATTCCATTTTATTGTTTCTCTCGTCTATAATAACAAAGCAGTAGAGTGGCAAAGTTTCAGCTTTCTCAGGGGAGGATCCAGACTTATTATGTAAAGGGGGAATCAAAAATGAACTGAGGCACTACATTGTCTCTGGTTTGATAAGGTGAGACCAAAAAAAAAGTCACAGCCAGCTGACAATAGTTGTCCACCTCACCAACCACACATTTATAGCTGATAAAGTGCATAAAAATCCTTAAATAGCTCACTACACACTGTTCTAATACTGTGACTGCTTTATTAGAGTGACTGCTCTATTAGAATATCTCGATTTTGGTATACCAAAAATTTTTGGAGAGGGTCAAGAGCCCCTTTGACCCCCCTGTACCCTCCCCTGTTTCTATGATGAAAAGTCTTGGAGTTATAGTGCTAGACTGTTTAAATGGCAATAAATTTTACTTTTACAGCAACAATGCTACAAATAAATTAATATGCGCTTATTTAGTCGATCATAACTCATGAATGAAGCAAGCTATGGAGACAGGACTTGACTCAATCTACTCATCATGAGCTGTTAAATCCAAAAAAGTATAGTGCTTTCCCTGTATTTCTCTGTGGGGACAAACTCAAGAAGGCCTTTCCAACAAAGAAATTACAGTGGTAAATACATACAGTAGTAAGTAAGCATGACTCACATGCCTTTTGTCATACCATGGCCATACAAACATGAAACAAAGATTTTCTTACTCCATGAACAGGCCAATCTGATGGTGTACAGGTTTTTATTTATTAAACAACTATCTACCTAGGGACCTCCTTGAGGTGTTTTTCCAAAATGGTTGAGGTGTACATAAACTTTTTGAAGCATGCATGTTTGATGCAATATACTGTAATACAGTATCAAAATAGAATTTTTCAAAACTTTGCTTAGCCAGCCTCAAATGTCTTACATTTATACCCTCTTAAAATACACTACTATACTTTGTGGATATTTTGTCTGTTTTATTAAAGTATTTTAGATCGATATAGTAACTTTTACCCCCTCTGGATCCATCCTTAGGAATCATTGTAAATATCAAGTTGGTTACTACTGTACAAATTTTTTGCACAGCCAGTGGCGGAGCTACCATTGAGGCAACCAAGGCAGCTGCCTCAGTAAAAATTGCTCAAGCTGAGCAGGCCTGAGCATGCAGCATTACTGTACCACACATAATAGAATCTATGGCTGTAGTACTAAGCAGGCCGGAGCTCATGGTGACACAGTCCTGGACCACTTTTCAGCTACTTGAATTTGTATACGGAAAAAGATCGAGATACTCTAACAGAGCATTCATCATAATATACTCTAATAGAGCATTCAGTGTAAATTATAGCCAGTGCTCTTACACTGCTTGGTCTAAATCATTTACATGTCAATTGTCTTTAGATTACTTTTCAAAAGTGTTCCAATGAATCAACTGCATGGCATTGCATTGAGCCCATTGATCATGTATATCATGAAAATAACCTCCACATTCCATTTCGAAGCATATTTTTTCAAAAACTTCATTGAGGGAGCATGCCCCCAGACTCCCTAGCTTGACATACTTAGTACATGCAGCTGAGTATTTCATGAAAGGGATATCTCTGACTTAAATATCACATCAGATCAATAAAAAGTATAGTGTGCATGACTATGACCTCCGTTGCAGTCCATGGATGGCCTAACCACTCAAAATACCTCTGGAGTAAGTCAGTTTGTTTGTGTTGAATACAATTAAACTAGTTTAATAATTGAAGCATGGTATACTGTTGCTTTATGACATGTAAAAATGCTTAGAGTCTTCTGAAACAGTTTCTTCCATCCAACCAGAGAATCAACCTGCAAATGCTGTACCATGCACCCATGTTTGGAAGTGTTTGTGAATCAGTTGAGTCACAAGCAGATCCTCTCAATTATGTCAATGTATAAACTTTGCCTTGGTAAAAAAATTTTTCTGGCTACGCCACTGACAGCACTGTTCAAAGTTTGCAACGTGTTCCCATCATGCAATCTGGTGGTGGCTTATGCAGCACAGGCCAGTACCAGGGCATGCCCTTGACATGTTACAACATGTGCTTTTGATGTTAATTTGGGGTTACTACATTTCAAAGGAGACCAGGAAACCCTTTTTCCCTAAGCCCTGCTGCAAATAGTGGATTGCCCAAAATTATTGCTTAGCAATAGTTGCTAAGCAATCAGCAATAATAGTTATCTAGGTAATCATTGCCGTGGAGACCATTTCTAAGGTCACTTGCATTTTAAACCATAGTAACCACAACATAGTGACTGTTACTAAGCAACAACAATGTACTATTATTATTATCATCACACAGTAACACAGATTCTAGCCAGCAACTTTGCAATCACAACATTTTACTGATATCAGTTGAAAGTAGCTAGGGATTAATTTTACTGCTGTAATAGCAACTTTGTATAGGCAGTGAAACAGGTATGTATGGTATTATTGTAATTAGACTACATTGTGTACTCGTACAACTTAGTCTTAAATTGGTCCCCATTGAAAGTCCAGGGAATTCTAGGTTATGTCTTCAGTAGTTTGGCATTGACGCCTTCAGCCATGCCTTGAATCTTGCTGTATTGTTGGCCACACCTCCATCCATACTTGTGCACAATAATTAAACAGCTGTGTAAACTGTCCATTTTGCAACTAGCCAGCTTACCTCAAGCATCCTGTTCCAGCAAATTCTGGATTTTAATTTGTGTGATAAAAGTATTATTGATTGCTAGAAATTAATCTTCTGCTAGTTACAAAGGGCTGCTGTCACAAGTAGCTACTAGTTTTCTCACTGTCACTGTGGCATTCCAGCTTATGATAAAATGTATTATTTGCTAGCTTTTTTCTTGATTGCAACTGTGGAATAATGAGATTCTTTCATAAGCGATAGCTAAGCTAGTTTTTCACATATTCTATACTTTATTATTGCTCACTTCCTGGACCAATAAGTTGTCACCAGATAACTTTTGCATGTGGGTACCAGTGGACAAGAAGAGTTGGAGTGCTACATTTTTCAGTGCACACAAGCATATGTGGTGCTTTTACTGGTTTAATGGGGTCATGTCTATAAAATGCTAGAACAAGTTTGGTCAAATTTTATGTGTAATTACCTTCATCTCAAAAGGGTTATCTATTGTAAAAATTCAGTACCAACAATATTATGTTTTCTTTATACACAGTACACAAATTGCCTTAAGTGTTGATACTGTACGTGCATACATAAATGTATTTTCACTAATATTTTTTATGGTCTGTATCATGTATTTTTCAGTTACTATAACTACACAACCAAGTGATGTTGCAGTACCATCTGGAGGAACAGCAGTGTTTACTTGTGTAGTGGATCTAGGAGATGAAAATGTAAACACTGATGATATAAAGTGGGATAACATGGGAAATGCTATAACACGTGTAAGCACAGATCCTTACATGGTCGAGAATGATTTTGAAGAAGATGATCAGCTGATCAGCACATTGACAATCAAAAATGTGAATAAACAACATGCTGGTCTGTATTAGTTTGTACTTAGTCTAAATGATGGTGATGTGATGAGTAGGGAAGCTTCTCTTATTATTCTAACAGGTAAAGAAATTTTACACATAACAATAACATAACAACTTGTTTCTTTTTGTTCTTGTACATATTGTACACAAAATGAATAGTCAATATCTATGGTTTCAAAAGAATGTATATTGTTTGCCTGTTAGCAGTATGGTCCTTTAATATTAAATTCATGTATATACTGTGCATAGTTACATACATGACAGAACACCATCTTATGATACTACAGTGCATGGTTTATATGGTATTATCACATACACATGATTTTTCATACGTTACTCATTCATTATGCAGCTACAATAACAACACAACCAAGAGATGTCACAGTGTGTAATGGAGGAGTAGCAGTGTTTACTTGTGTAGTGGATAGGAATAGTACTGACATTACTAGTGATGATGTGATGTGGCAGATGATAAGAATAAGTGGTGGTATTTCAACACTATCTACATCACTAACAGGAGGAATTCGCTTCAATATCACTACAACTATTAGTGGAGATATACTGACCAGTATATTCACAATCACTGGTGTGACAGATAGTAGTGTACTTGGAACTAGTTCATATCGTTGTGTAGTAAATGATATGATGAGCAGGAATGCTTCACTTTACATTTCAACAGGTACTGACAATCAAATTGTGTGCACGTTAGTGCTGGGCAGTATTGAAATTTGAATACAGTAACAGGAAAATATATTGATATAGTATTATTGATATATTATAGTTAGCGTGTTATTGTAATTATTGCATTATTTCTTGTGCCTAGTATGAAGCAGTATGCATCCCAAAAACCGAAAATATATAGTTCGGTACAAGTAGGCATGTGTTGTAATGTGACAACCTCAAGTTTTTGTTTAGGGTGTGTCTGCTACACCATCAACAAATTACGTAATTAAACATCAAAGGCTAGGTTAAAAGCAATCCTATACTGGTATTCATCTATATACCGGTATTTCGATATATCAGTTATCAAAGGATGTCACAGTATGATAATCGGTTATGATAATTTATCACGATAAACGGTATTACCAGTATATTGCAGAGCACTAGTGCACATGTAGTAGTTTTGTGTGGAAAAACACATTAAGCCTGTGAGTGTAATCAAAATAATATATACTGATAAAGGGTAAGGAAAAATTATATATTACACAACCCACGATTCCTGTTTGCCATGAATAGGGAATCGATTACTAGGTAAGTTTTTCCTTCTATCACTTTTCTTCACTACATACTGTACAGAGACGAACACTGCTTGAAGTATCTTAGTTTACTACAGTGGTATATCCCCAGTACATGGAACAGTTAATTGTTTGTTATTTTAGTAGTTTTTCAGTAAACCTGCATTCACTGATGTTTTACTGAGAGTTTAAAACTTAGTAAAATAATTATGTTCCATATACTTAAGTTTACTGACACTTTACTATCAGTATATCTACAGTAAGGCATCTTAACAAATTAGTAAACTAAGAACCTTCAAGCAGTGGAAATCAGTGAAGAAAGATTGATCACATAAATTTCTTCAATAAACAAACAACAATACAACAAAACAAAGATTTTTGAACTACCCTTGTGTAGGTAAATAAGACGATGTCCAGGCTTTCGTTGATAGTCCCTTCCTTTGCTACAAAAGAGGCATTCAAAACTTTATGGAATTCTTTCAATAATTCGTAAGTATTTCACCAATTGTATGCAATGCTTTGCTTTGTAAATGTAGGCTTATGCAATTGTGTCATTTTTTTTTGCAGATCCAGTCACATTTATTACAAACTCACCTTAAACCCAAACTAATCAGCTGTGAAACTCGCCCCTCCACGTTTGTGCATATTAGGCTCCTCTAAGAATAATTATCATAAACGTTAATAGTTTTTGTAACAGGTTTAAAATTTAACCATGTACAAAGGCGAAAATGCTTTTTTTTTTAAAAACAAAAGAAAACAGTGAAATACTATCAAGAGATGATTGTTTTCTGTTGCAAAAATATACTAACAAGAATATCTGTTCTGCCCAAATTACCCCAACGACCTATAACTTAGCCAGTTTGTGCCTTTCCCCTGCCAATTCCTGAATCCGCTCATATTTTCATAATTAAAACTGGTATTTCTAATACGGTAGTAAGTTATTTTGTGTGTACTAATGTTGTGTTAATAAAGTGAAATATGAACTGATTTTATGAGTATATATACCACTTTAGCGTGGGCGTTCAAAGGCGTCGCTCGGTGTTTAACTCGCATATTGCCCAGGCAATATCATGGGAAAGTGGTTTGCCAATGACTTTGATACCCAGCCAGTTCAAAGAATCGATGCACTTTGACTCGTTATATTGAGCGACATAGAGCTTTGTATTGTGGGACTCGGTTTTGTAGAGGTTGCTAAGCTTAGTACATAGGCTAAGATAGAGTAGTTGGTTGTTACTAAAGGATAATGAAGACACAAAATAATTGTTTGGGCGATTGTGGATGCGTATTTCTACCCACTGTGTATCAGCCTTTGAACAGACCACGGAACAGCAAAGCTACTACTGCTACGTTGAAATAGGTTAGTAACTTACAGTTCTAAGTACTTAATTTAAGGTTACGGGATACCCATCGCTACCGGATTTAATTAATAACCTGACTGAAAAAATTTCTTACATAATTGTGTAGTGAGTAATATGCTACCTCGCGGTTATTGTTATCTCGATTGTTATTGAGGAAGACAGAGCAAGAAAGAAGGATATAATAGTAGTTACAACAGTGATATTATTAGTGTACAAGTAATAACGGTATTTAGTCTATCTTCAAGGAACAAAAGTGTGAAAAACGATCGGTACACTTTCTTTTCAAGATTTACAGTACATCATAGAGAAGTTCAAGGGGAAGACGAGGATTCCACTTGCTGCATCCACAATGTTTCGTCAGTTATCCACTCCTTGGGTTCGCGTATTGGCTGACGAGGAACAGTCAGCTCTGGCAGAATGGCACAAAAGTAGAAGCGTTTCAATTTGGGGAGTAGTGACAAGCAAAACTCTTCATCGTACCTGATTCTCTCCCCGAAACTGTCCTTGGCAGAGATAAAGAAATCACACCAGGTTCGACCAGTACAAAGCATTGCAAACTGTACTTGATGGTAGTACTCGTGGCTGTGTTTCAACGAAAAACGCCCTTCAACATCCGTCAAACAACAGCATTTCTTGTTGTCAATCGCATCTTGTAACAGGCTATCCCTGTAGCTGTATGGATTTTTAAATTCTACTAGGCCTTCTGGTGGTAGAGGTGAAGCTGATGGATCAATCACTAGTCCATCAGGTGTGGCAGCTAACCAGGAATAAGTGGATGAAACAACGAGCCCACAGTTCTGGTTTACTGAGGCTCTTACTGATCCACAGTGAGTCCGTAGCCATTCAAGGTACTTAATTGAGCTAGCCTTTTCTTGTGTCAATCCGTATCTAGTTGCTGCGTTACCTTTAAAACTGTTGTACAACATCTGCTTTACTAGAGGTGCAGCTGGTGTGGTTGCACGTCGCTGACAAATGGCCTTCACATTGGTTGAGATGATTCTTAGTCTCCTTTCAGACTTCCAGATCACTGAAGCATGGTCATCATCACTGTGCTTGGAAGTAAGCAGCTCAATCTCCTTCATTTGGTGCTACTGATAACAACGGTGGTTCTATAGAACCTTAGCACAAGGTCCTGAAGATGAGAAGAAGGAAGGTTGTTTGGAACATCATCTACATCAACTCCACCATCATGCCTAAAAAGAACGTTTTAGTAAGTTGTAATTAGTGTGTGCTTGTATGTAGAATGTGTTTATATGGTACGGTGTGCATGTGTAGTTTGTATGTATGTGGTGTGTGTATTACCTGGCATATGCTCTTCTTGAACTTAGACTGTTGTCAACAGCACTGTATTTAGCTTTCTTCCTCTGCTGTTTAGATTTATCGGTTGCCTTCCGTTTTCGATCCTGCTCCACTTGTTGTTTCATCTTCGACGCAGCAGTTTGGAACACCTTGGATGGTGGAACTCCTACAGCCTCCTGCCATGCCTCTGGTCCCCAAGATGGTCCCATGTTACATCGGAGACCGGCACCAGCACAACGACCCTGCCATGAACCACTTTGGATCCGGTTAATCTGTTTTCCACCGTCAAACTTGGAACGGATGTGCATCCAACTCTCTGCAAGGTTAGTTGTGAAATTACCTATAATACACGTAGCTGTTGTAAAATAATGGTTTGTATTCTATTTACCTTACCGATTAGTTCTGGAGCTTTTCCTACCAACCTACTGAGGGCTCGTTGGATATCACAGATCATTGCTGGATCAATAACACTCTCCTTGGCTGCTGGAATATCGCATACTTCTTCAAGGCATTCATCATTTGTGGCATCTACCCAGTGCTCTTCATGCTCTATAGTCAGCTCACAGAGATCTTGTGGACTTATATCACAGACGGAGTTTGATGGAGGAGGAACAGAACAGGTACTAGATGTGGTGGGGTTATTGATGGGTGTTCTATCATTGTATGCTGTTGGCCTAGGAACACTTGGTGTTTGGGGTGAATTGGTGCCACTTGATGGACTGGAGCAACCTGAGAAACTTGATAGGCTGGAGACACTCAACAGGCTTGATGGAGTGGAGACACTGGATGGACTGGAGACAAGACTCAATGGGCTGGAGATACTGGATGGATTGGAGACAAGACTCAATGGGCTGGAGACACTCGACAGGCTGGAAACAACTGACACGCTGGAGACACTCGACAGGCTGGAAACAACTGATACACTGGAGACACTCGACAGGCTGGAAACAACTGACACGCTGGAGACACTCGACAGGCTGGAAACAACTGATACACTGGAGACACTCGACAGGCTGGAAACAACTGATACACTGGAGACAATTGACTCGCTGAAGCTACTTGATGTTGACTTACTCTTTTGAGCTGTTTTGCAAAAGTCTGTGCTACATTTAGAATGGTCACCAAAACAGTGATAAGGGGCATTCATCAAATCCTTTTGCAACTTGGCAATAGCTGACGATCTATCTGATTCCTTGCTTCTCATCGCTATAGCACAGCGAGCTGCCTTGGTAAGTCATTTACGCATAGCTTCTGTTAACTTTCCCCTTCCTTTGTAGCGTGGATTGTCAACTACTACTGTCTCAAGATGTGTATGAAAGCACTTGACAGCATGATTGGCACACTCAATCTTCTCAATGGCAAAGCCCCAAGGAATACTGCTGACTAGAGCATGCCGAACGGAGCTATCACCATCTCCAATAAATTTACTGTACTTCACACCATGTTGTTGAACACACATTTTGAAGCCCTCTACAATGATATCTGTCTCCATTGCTGATGAGGAGCCGTCCCAGTTTTTGAAGCAGGTAAGTTCAGGTGGTTTACCATTGGTGGCTAGGGCACATACACTGCAATACTTATTTCGGACTCCCATAAACAAAATTTTCCCAGTTTCATACCCAATAATGATGGCCACACCAGACTTGGCATTGTAAGAGTGCTTATGGGTGCGTTTGCTCCAACCTCCATCCAGTATGACAGTGATGGCTGGATCCCCCAGACATGTAGTGCCCCTAGCTATAGCAAGCTCCCGCTCCTCTTGACCAGCTAATTTCATTGATTCCTCCAGAAGTGCACCCCACCATTCCCCAATTCTTCTTTCTGTAGATATGAAACAACGTTTGTTCATAACAGGTACACCAAGCACCGCCATAGTTTCCACAAGTGTTGAATGACCACCACCAGTAGACATCTGACCCCACACAGCTGCTACGTTGGCTTCCCAGTGAGGTTTGCCAGTTAGACCCTTCACTTTGGATGACGTCCGGAGGGTAAAGTCTTCACTACAGTTATGACAGTGAGTAATAAGTGTCGATAACAAACCATCACGACGTTCTTCTCTAACTGTGACAGGTTCACTGGAAAAACTGCAGCTGGAGGATGAATGGCAAGAAGCAGCATGGCTAGTGATGACTTGTAGGTGGTCCTGAAGGTGTTCCAGATTGATTATTCTGCTACCATTTAATGGTGGCATTGGATTGATAGGGACCACTTGTGATGGCTTTACTGGAGGCCTTCTCTTCTTAAATTTCCCTCTGGATACATTAGTACTGGCATTCTTTTTGCAGCCCATGTAGCTTGCATCATCTATTATTGCATCATATAAATTGTGTATGGATTGTAATATTACATAGCTGCATGCAATACTGTGTCTTACCTGTAAAAGCACCAGTAATCTACAGCTGAAAATCGTTCGCGTACAAGAAGAGCTCACAATGATAGCTAATGAATAATATTAACATCTGATGCGGTTACTTGTCGCGCCAGATTAATGGAACGCATGCGTAAACATGGTTGGGCTTGCACAGTGAGTTTTCTAGCCAAAACTTTCGATTGTCGATGTAGCTATTCTTATTTTAGAGGTAGAGACCACTAAAATAAGTTCACGGCTAGGGAAAGACGAGCCGATTTTTGAATGTCACCTTCGAGTGGTCGAGTGTAAATTTTATAAAGAATAGATTGGCTTCGGCAGCTGCCATTATAGCTTGGGTGGGAGCGATAGTGTAGATGATTTGAAAAAGCTCTCGTCAGTCCCTCACAGTTATTATCATGAATTAGTAAAGCTCTTTAAATAATTGAAATGGGATTCGAGTACGCCGTTTCTGGGCTAGAAGATTTTCATTATTTGTGACACGCCCTACTGGATTCTCTACGGCGAATGCTTTGGGTTAACGGCTTCTCACGAAGGTGAATACAGTATAAAACTATAATTGAAGTGATAAGGTGATACATTGCTGTACAGTAGAAAATACCTGTAAATGCTCACACGTGTGTGCAGATATTATACAGTATCCCGTAACCTTAATATAATAACTTACTTACTGTCCCAATAGCGAAGTTAGTTGGCTTAACTTAGCACAAAAATGATAACAATTTAAACTCCATCTCACAATCACAAGTTTTCTAACATTGCGTGTTGAAGCATAGTAACGCATTAATGACGTTTTAACGTATGGACAACGTTTTGATGGCTATTAGCCCACGCTATTAAAACCACAATCGATCTTCAGATGCTACTGTATAAAACAAATGGGATGAGTTCTCATTAGTTCTTTCACCTATTAGGTGAGTGTGCCCCAAGTGATATATACCACTTGTACCATGGCTGCTTGGGATTTTGCTGATATATACACCCAAAGCCCGAAGGCCACAGGCCCGAGGGCTGTGGGTGTATATGTCAGCAAAATCCCTTGCAGCCATGGTATAACTATTACATAAATCATGAGTATATAAATCGATTTTGGCAGGTACTATGTACATACACTGTACTGTCTAATAGCAAATCATTGATCATTGCGTCTGTACTGTTTGGTTTGTACTCCATTTACAAATCATGCGCTTTTGTGTTTATTACACACAGCTACAATAACTGCACAACCAAGAGATGTCACAGTGTGTACTGGAGGAGTTGCAGTGTTTACTTGTGTAGTGGATTGGAATGGTACTGACATTACTTGTGATGATGTGATGTGGCAGCAGATAAGAATGAATGGTGGTATTTCAACACTATCTACATCTCTAACAGGACGAGTTCCCTTCAATATCACTACAACTGTTAGTGGAGATATACTGACCAGTACACTCACAATCACTGGTGTGACACATAGTAATACACTTGGAACTAGTTTATATCATTGTGTAGTAAATGATATGATGAGTAGGGATGCTTCACCTCTCATTTCAACAGGTACTGAAAGTCAAATTATGTGCACGTGCAGTAGTTTTGTGTGGAAAAACACATTAAGCCTGAGTGTGTGTGTAATCAAAATAATATGATTTTTGTATACTTATAAAGGGTAAGGAAAAATTAAATATTGCACCAGCTGGTAGAGACCATAACAGTAAAAAGTACTGAAACAAGGGAGAGCATTGCTGGATGATTAAGTTATTATCCATTTTAGCCCATACAATGAATAACATGGTACCAGATGTATTAGGCTAAAAGTTATAGTTGTAACACACCCATGACGTTTGTATAACATGACACCCAAGGGCAGCAGGCCTGAGGGTGGAGTTGTTTACAATCAGATACAAACTGAATGATCATGAGTATGTTCTAACTGATTTGTGGTATATGGTGTGTGCAGACCAAAGGCGTCCATTTGTAACACGGAAGGAACAAGAAAGCAAGGCTAATATTGGCTACCTCCTGAGTGCTGTATACAAGGACGATTTTACTCACCAATTACTACCTTGAAGGTTAGTTAATTCATTGTTAGCTGGTTTATTCATTGGTAGCTCGTTTCCCATGTGCAAGGTGTGTATTGATGCCAATCACTACAGCATTGCATTGCACTACTACTTCATGTCATTTAGACAGGCGTAGCTGAAGTGTCTGATATTCATTGTTGAGTGGTGTGCACTGTGTAGTGCTTGACTAACTTGATTTATTGGCAAATGAGCGCATATGGTATACAAATAGCTCAGACTCAGCCCAGTGGTTGACTGCTTCTCTTTCATTCACACAAGTGCAGTGTTGTATGTTAATTCATTCCAGAACGATTCATCTCCTTGATGTATTAGCCAAGTTCATTGTGATTTCTGTGTTACATGGTCTGGTTTTGGTTGTTTGATGTCTTTGAACTAATTAGTGTCCAGACAGTGTGGCCAAAAGGAAGTACCTAGCTATGTTACAATTATTTGTAAACTGGTTTACAACTGATTTGTATCACTGGCGGCAGCCTTTGATCTGCCCACGCACCATACTAAAACCAAATTTCAAGAAAATCTGAATAGCCATTACTAAGATACAAGTTTTTGCTTTATTTATTCGCACACCAAAAGGAGTTCTAGACATCAATATCAGTTCTAATGCTAATCCAATGAAAATTTGTGGAGTTATGTCTGATTATTAGATTTAGTATCAATCTTCTGACATACCTACAGGGTAAACTGCTTGAAGGAATGAATTAAAAATCCGTTTGTAGCTAGATCGACCATCATAGAACTGCTTATTTGTGGTTTGAAAATATTATCATAAAGGCTACAATATGATGAAGATATATGTTTATACCAATGCAACATAGTATAATCATCACACAATCAAATTATGTTAACAAAAATCTGCAGTATTACTTGCCACAAGGAAAATGCCTTAAGGGATTGAGAGGCAAAATTAGTATACAAGTGGATGAATCATCATATAAAGGCTTTTCTGTGGTTTAGAAGAAATTGAATTGAAAACATTGAATTTGCTATGATATGAAAATCCACTACATACAACATATAATCCAAAACAGCCAAGCTGTAAAAACAGTGTGCGGCCCTCAGAAAGGCTATGGTGAAAAAAGATGTGAAATCCAAGGTGGCGGCCAAGAAATGGCTGTGATGGTAGGTTAATGGTAAAAATTTTAATAATGAGATTCCAGGTAAATTTTGTGAAGTGGCACAAAAATTCACCTGAATTGTCGTTATTAAAATTTTTACCATTAACCTACCATCACAGCCATTTCTTGGCCGCCACCTTGGATTTCACACCTTTTTTCACCATAGCCTTTCTGAGAGCCGCACACTTTTTTTACAGCTTGGCTGTTTTGGATTAGATTTCATTTCTTTTTGTATTTGTATACCCCAAAGCCGGCCTATGGCCAGCTTTGGGACTTTTTTAACCTATGTTTTTTATCTTTACTACAGGAAGAAGAAAAGATGAAGTAGATGTACTTTAAATATTTTATCAGTAAATGTACAAATTATATATATATATAATACATATGTGACCGGATTTGCGAAACGGGGCCTTCCACACACATCCGATTTGCCACCTTTGACAATTGATAACTTCAGATTGGAAAGAGCTATTGCCTTGAAATTTGGGCAGTGGTGATTTCTTTGCCGCTGAACTCTCCACATGATGGTTTCTTTGTAGCTGAACTCTCTACAAGGTAATTTCTTCTAGCTGATCTCTCTACAGGGAGATTTGTTTGTAGCTGAACTATCTACAAGGTAACTTCTTCTAGCTGATCTCTCTACAGGGTGATTTGTTCGTAGCTGAATTCTGTACAGGTGATTTGTTTGCAGCTGAGCTCTTTACAGAATGGTTTCTTTGTAGCTGAACTCTCTACAAAGTAACTTCTTCTAACTGATCTTTCTACAGAGTGATTTGTTTGTAGCTGAACTATCTACAAGGTAATTTCTTCTAGCTGATCTCTCTACAGGGTGATTTGTTTGTAGCTGAATTCTGTACAGGTGATTTGTTTGCAGCTGAGCTCTGTACAGAATGGTTTCTTTGTAGCTGAACTCTCTAAAAGGTAACTTCTTCTAACTTATCTTTTTACAGGGCAATTTGTTTCTGGCAGAATTTTCTACAGGGTGATTTCTTTGCAGCTGAACTCTCTACATGGTGGTTTCTTAGTAGCTGAACTCTCTACAAGGTAATTTCTTCTAGCTGATCTCTTTACAGGGAGATTTGTTTGTAGCTGAACTATCTACAAGGTAACTTCTTCTAGCTGATCTCTCTACAGGGAAATTTGTTTGTGGCAGAATTTTCTACTGGGTGATTTCTTTGCAGCTGAATTCTCTACATGGTGGTTTCTTTGTAGCTGAACTCTCTACAAGGTAACTTCTTCTAGCTGATCTCTCTACAGGGTGATTTGTTTGTAGCTGAACGATCTACAAGTTAACTTCTTCTAGCTGATCTCTCTACAGGGAGATTTGTTTGTAGCTGAACTCTCTACAGGTGATTTGTTTGAAGCTGAACTCTCTAAATGATGGTTTCTTTGTAGCTGAACTCTCTACAAGTTAACTTCTTCTAGCTGATCTCTCTACATGGTGATTTGTTTGTAGCTGAATTCTGTATAGGTGATTTGTTTGCAGCTGAGCTCTTTAAATAATGGTTTCTTTGTAGCTGAACTCTCTCAAGGTAACTTCTTCTAGCTGATGTCTTTACAGGGTCACTAGTTTGTAGCTGTATTCTCTGCATGGTGGTTTCTTTGTAACTGAACTC
Source organism: Dysidea avara (assembly GCF_963678975.1). Taxonomy (NCBI): domain Eukaryota; kingdom Metazoa; phylum Porifera; class Demospongiae; order Dictyoceratida; family Dysideidae; genus Dysidea; species Dysidea avara. Next base: position 28,534,662 of record NC_089272.1, read on the forward strand.
TCTACAAGGTAACTTTTTCTAGCTCATCTTTCTACAGGGTGATTTATTTGTAGTTGAATTCTTTACAGGTGATTTGTTTGCAGCTGAGCTCTTTAAAGAATGGTTTCTTTGTAGCTGAACTCTCTACAAGGTAACTTCTTCTAGCTGATGTCTCTACAAGGTCACTAGTTTGTAGCTGAGCTCTCTACATGGTGGTTTTTTTTGTAACTGAACTCTCTACAAGGTGACCTCTTCTAGCTGATCTTTCTACAGGGTGATTTGTTTGAAGCTGAACTCTCTACAAGGTAACTTCTTCTAGCTGATCTCTCTACAGGGAGATTTGTTTGTAGCTGAACTCTCTACATGATGGTTTCTTTGTAGCTGAACTCTCTACAAGGTAACTTCTTCTAGCTAATCTCTCTACAGGGAGATTTGTTTGTAGCTGAACTCTCTACATGATGGTTTCTTTGTAGCTGAACTCTCTGCAAGGTAACTTCTTCTATTGATCTCTCCACAGGGCGATTTATTTTAGCTGAACTCTCTACATGGTGGTTTCTTTGTAGCTGAACTCTACAAGGTGATTTTTTCTAGCTGAAGTATCTCTTTCCATAGTTGCATGAACTCCCTACAAGGTAACTTCTTCTAGCTGATCTCTCTACAGGGTGATTTGTTTGAAGCTGAACTCTCTACAAGGTAACTTCGTCTAGCTGATCTCTCTACAGGGAGATTTGTTTGTAGCTGAACTCTCTACATGATGGTTTCTTTGTAGCTGAACTCTCTACAAGGTAACTTCTTCTAGCTAATCTCTCTACAGGGAGATTTGTTTGTAGCTGAACTCTCTACATGATGGTTTCTTTGTAGCTGAACTCTCTGCAAGGTAACTTCTTCTATTGATCTCTCCACAGGGCGATTTATTTGTAGCTGAACTCTCTACATGGTGGTTTCTTTGTAGCTGAACTCTACAAGGTGATTTTTTCTAGCTGAAGTATCTCTTTCCATAGTTGCATGAACTCCCTACAAGGTAACTTCTTCTAGCTGATCTCTCTACAGGGTGATTTGTTTGAAGCTGAACTCTCTACAAGGTAACTTCGTCTAGCTGATCTCTCTACAGGGAGATTTGTTTGTAGCTGAACTCTCTACATGATGGTTTCTTTGTAGCTGAACTCTCTACAAGGTAACTTCTTCTAGCTAATCTCTCTACAGGGAGATTTGTTTGTAGCTGAACTCTCTACATGATGGTTTCTTTGTAGCTGAACTCTCTGCAAGGTAACTTCTTCTATTGATCTCTCCACAGGGCGATTTATTTGTAGCTGAACTCTCTACATGGTGGTTTCTTTGTAGCTGAACTCTACAAGGTGATTTTTTCTAGCTGAAGTATCTCTTTCCATAGTTGCATGAACTCCCTACAAGGTAACTTCTTCTAGCTGATCTCTCTACAGGGTGACTTGTGTGTAGCTGATCTCTATACAGGTTTCTTATTTCTAAATGATCTCTTGAATTCTCTTCAGGGTGACTGCTCTATTAGGACGACTGCTCTATTAGAGTATCTCGATCTCGCACTTGCCGCACCAAGTTGGATTTCGCGTTATAACTCCGTGGCTTTATGTCTGATTCTTCTACACCATTGAAGAGCCTTTCTAAGATGATTACTCCTTCTATACAGCGATTTTCAAAGCATTCGTCCTAGCGGTTTATCTGGTAGGCGTGGCAAGTAGTCGTTTTTTATTAGCTAATCTCGATTGCGTAATTGTTACACACTGTTGGTTTTTTCGTTGTATCTTCCTGGTTTTTAGCTCGATTTCTTTCAAACCACAAAAGGTTTGAGGTTCAATAGTTAACCTATTCACCCACCGATTTTCAGCTTCTTCCCATACGCGGTTTACCCTGTAGGCGTGACAACAGCTTCATGATTTAGTCAAATTACATCTGTGGTATTTAGATGATGGGACATTTATTGGTTCGAAATCTTCCTTACTGAAGCTTTTAGATTCTTTCTCAATTCATGGTCCCCGATTTGGTCTCCATTTAAATCTGTCCAAGTGCGAACTATTCTGGCCTTCTGGAGACTCTTTCTCTGAATTTCCCACCAGTATCAACCGAGCTGGTGAAGGTTTGGAGCTTTTGGGATCTCCTATTTGGGGAACTGACAAACTTTTTCGATCAGTTCTTGTTCTCTCGTTTAGCCAAGGTTACAGCTGCTCAAGACAGCATTGCAATTTTTGTAAGACCCTCATGTCGAGCTTCATTTGCTACGCAGCTGCCTTGGAAGCTGCAAGATCATTCATCTATTACGCACAGTGTCATTCTGTATATTGCACTCCTTTTTAGAACAGTTTGATTCTAATCTTAAATCTTGCCTAAGTCGCATAATACAATGTAGTCTTCCTAATGATTCTTGGTGCCAAGCCACTTTACCATTTCGCTTGGGGGATCTGGGCTTGCGCTCATCCTTTTCTTCCACTGCTGCGGCCTTTTTGGGTTCATGTAATAGTGTTCGTCTCCTGGCTTCTCATCTTCTATCCCAGGACTTTCATGATCTAGTGTTTCCAAATGAAGAACATGCTGTTGCTACCTTTGAAAGGTTTACATCTGATATCTTTATTCCCTCTGCTACCCAGCAGGACTTACATGCTCTGTTAGATCAAAATCAGTATGACCAACTATTTGCTTCTTTCAACATCCGAAACCGTGCTCGACTTACTGCCCTCTCTCACTCATCTGGTACTAGCAGTGGATGGCTCAAAGCTATTCCTCAAGTCTCCCTTGCTCTGGCTATTCCTGGTCCTGGGTTTGTTGTTGGCCTTCGTTTGTGGCTCGGAATCCCTCTATTTCCACTTTCGCCATTATGTGTGTGTCTTACTTCCATTGACCAATTTGGTGACCATCTACTAGAATGTTCTCATGGTCCTATGAGAATTCGTCACCATGATGCTCTAGTTGACATTGTTTGTCATGCTTTGTCCCAGAGTCACTCAGGAGTTTTGAAGGAACAACGTGTTTCTTATGAAGATAATTCTCGCCCAGGTGATGTGTACCACCCTGACTTTCAGCATGGTCGTCCAGCTTATTTTGATGTGTCTGTTCGTAGCACTACCCAGCCTTTTCACATTTCTTTTTCTTCTTCTTGTGCTTGGGTAGCTGCTGCAGCAGGTGAGTTAGCCAAGGACCAGAGACATCAAGATGCTGTAGAGGAGGCAGGGTGTGACTTTGTCCCACTTGTTGTAGAAACTTTTGGTTTTTGGTCACCATTTGCGCTTCAGACCCTTCGTACCATCGCTGAACGCACCACAGCCAGAAGTGGTGCATCAACCAAACAGGCTCATAAACATTTGTTACAACAACTTTCAGTTTCTTTATGGACGAACAATGCCAATATGATTTTACGGTACTGGGCTTTGCAGTGTGAGGACTCTGATTTTCCTTTCCCCAAACCCCCGTTGTAATTAATTGTGTTTGTAGTTTAGTTGTAGAGTAATTTGTATTGTAACTGTATTATAAAAATAATTGCGTACTTTTCAGGGTAAAAAAAAAAAAAAAAAACATATTGGTGTTATTTTTCGTGAATCATCGCTCATAACTCTTTGCCTGTTTATCGTATTCCAGCCAAAGTTGGTACCGAGATGTGCCTTTATATCCCCCTTCTGTGTGCCAAATTTCAAGGCAATCGGATATGGCGTTCGAGTTTTATAGCAGTTTTTGTAAGTGTGCGACAAGAAAAAGAAAAATAAGAAGAAAAAAAACGAAGAAACTGAGCCAATTTTTGAAGTCGCATATCTCGGGAACGTGCGAAGCGATTTTGCTCAAATTTGGAATGTGGAGTGCTGCAGTTGGAGGGAATGTCCACAGCAAAAATCATCTTGTTTCATCAAGGAAGCACAGAGCTACGTAAGTGCGAAAATTACATTTTCTTTCTTCCTGTCAATATACTTACGGGTGTTACGCGCCGGCTTCTTGGGCCGCACGACACACTACCGTGTGTCTTGATTTGTGGTTGAAATCCTTGAATAGTGTAGTCACCCTATTAGAGCTTTCAGTTATGTAATAGTAACAGAGGCGGATCCAGGATGGTTTCCAGATTCTGGTCAAATTAATACAGGCAATTGATTTGCAAAAGTACCAAAAGCTCAGATCAAAATACTCTAATAGAGCAGTCAACTACCTAATAGATTACCTAATAGATCCAAATTTGTAAGTTATTTAGTTTACCTCTACCAACACAGTATAATAGTCCAGATTTTTTTTATTGGGTGGGAGAGGGGGGGCATGCAGATCCCAGAATGGCAACCATGTTTGTTGTACGTATACTTCAAACTTCACATAACTCCACCTATCAACTGTTTAGCCTGCTCCTGAGATACAGTGACAGCAAAAGCAAGCAAGCTCATATTGTTCAATTAAGTAATAGTTAGACTTCAAACCACAGGGATCTAAGTAATTTAGTAACCCGATAGCCCTGTGTCATAGTGCCTTACCAAAGCGAAGGCGCTACTACAGGGCCTGAGGGTTACTAAATTACTTAGACCCCTGTGGTCTGAAGCCTACGTTATTTAGATCCTTTATGTGGTTGTAGTACCTTGACACTGTTGACAGTTGCTTGTAGCAGAGAAATGTAGCATTCATTAGTAGAAACAAGCCATTACTCCACCCGTAACTGTTGTTACGGGTTTAAATTAATTTTCAGGTGGCAATGCATTGCCAACGCTACCAGTACAGGTGCACATAATAAAATTAATATGAAAAGGATCTAAGTAAACATGAAAAGGGTATAAGTAACTTAGGCACCTCCAAATACTACCAAATTCACCACAAAAAGGGTGTGATTTGAGTTAAACGTTTTGCTTAGGATCATAATAGATGGTACATAGTACGCATCTGTATGTGCTACATTATGAAAAGGTCAAATTTTATGTACACATTAACTTAGTTATCTCATGTAGCTCATATCATGTGTAGTATTGATACCTAAAGTACATTGTGATACCCTATTTACGGTATTGTGATATGCACATTCAAGGGGTTGCACAGCTCTACCAGACCCCCTATAGATTTAAGTGTGCATTCAACAGAAAATTTGGAAACCTGTATCACAATTTCTGGAGCAACCTATCTATCCTATTAAAGCATTCAGTAATAAGTCACCATGTATAATTGTCACCCGTCACCCTGTAGTTACTATATTAGCTATTTGATAACATTGCAGTTGCCAATAAAGACTGTTTAAGTAGGCACATCATCAATCTATCTCATATTCCTATAATAAGGAAAAAGACAAGTAAATGGAATCTAATCCAAAGAGTGCAGCCCTCAAAAAGGCTATAGTGAAAAAAGATGTGAAATCCAAGGTGGCGGCCAAGAAATGGCTGTGATGGTGGGTTAACGGCAAAATTTTAATTACAAAAATTCGGGTGAATTTGCATTGCCTCCTCCACTAGGATTTGGAACCAAATTCACCTGAATTGGCATAGTTAAATTTTTGCCATTAACCCACCATCACAGCCATTTCTTGGCAGCCACTTTGAATTTCACTTCTTTTTTCACTATAGCCTTTTTGATGGCCACACTCTTTTTTTACAGCTTGGCTGTTTTAGACTAGATTTCACTGCTTTTCGTATTTGTATACCCCAAAGCAGGCCTATGGCTGGCTTTAGGGCTTCCTTCTAACTTGTTTTTTTTTTTTTGCTTTTCTGCAGGAATTGTGGAATAAAGGAAGAAATGTTGTGTACGGTTTTTTGTCTGATTAAAAATATTTGTATATTTAACAATGAAAGATAATCATACTTTAGGTAATAAGGTAACTTCTTATACATAACTGAACTGTAGCTGAAACTCCCATTGTTTGTAGCTGAACTCTTTTCAGAGTGACTTGTTTCTAGTTGAACTCTCTACATGGTGATTTGTTTCCAACACATATTTCTACAGGGTGATTTGTTTGCAGCTGATGCCTATAAGGTAACTTGTATCTAGCTGATATCTCTACAGGATGATTTGTTTGTAGCTGAACTTTCTACAGGATAGTTTCTTTGTAGCTGAACTCTCTACAAGGTAATTTCTTCTAGCTGATCTCTCTATATTGTAACTTCTTGTAGCTAATCTCTCTACTGGGTGACTCGTGTCTAGTTGTACACTCTAAAAGGTGATTTGTTTGTAGCTGAATACTCTACAGGATGATTTTTTGTAGCCAAACTCTCTACAGGATGTTTTGTTTGTAGATGAACTCTCTGCAGGGTGATTTTTTTCTTGCTGAACCCTCTCTAGGGTGATCACTTCACAGCTGAACCCTCTACAAGGTGGTTTCTTCTATCTGATCTCTCTCAGTTTGATTTGTTTGTAGCTGAATTCTCTACAAGGTGACGTTTTCTAGCTGAGCTCCCTCTTTTATTTCTAGCTGATCTCTCTACAGAGTAGTTTGTTAGTCTAGCTGAAGTCTTTACATGGTAGATTTTGGTTGTTAAACTCTCTGAATGAAGACTTGTTTGTAGCAGAACTTCTACAAAGTAAATTGTTTGTAACTGAACTCTATAGGGTGCATGACTTGTTTATAGCTGAACTCTCTTCAGTGTGACTTGTAATGTTCTGAATCACTACAACAATATATTTGTAGCTGAACTCTCTACAGGGTGACTTGCTTCTTGTTGAACTGTCTATGAGATTAACTGTTTGCAGCTGAACTCCCTACAGAATAACTTGTAATGTAATAGAATTCTATAATAGAGTAAATAAATTAGCTGAATGCTCTATTAGGGTGACTGTTCTATTAGAGTATCTCGATCTCGCATTTGCCACACGGAGTTGGGTCGGTCTGCAGTTTCAGCAGGTGTGGCTGCTACTAAGGGAGAAGAAGATAAGGATGCTCACCATGATGAGCTTGTACAGGCTGCTGGAGGTGTTTTTGTCCCCCTGGTGGTTGAGTCCTTGGGTTTGTGGTCTCCTGCTAGTCGTCCTGTCTTGCAGGATATTGCTTTGAGGACAATCACCAGAAGTGGCATTTCTCGTGGCCTAGCATACCGCCATCTGCTAGAGCAACTCTCTGTTTGTCTGTGGCGCCACAATTCCCGGACATTTTTACACCTATTTAGCCTGTTGCCTGGCAGTCCTTTGTGGGAGTTGAACTCTGTTTCATGCTTCCACCCCCTGCAGTTTGGCCAGTAGACTGCAGGGCTTTCTTGTTAAGGCCCCTGTCCGGGGGTTTTGCTGTGTGTATGCTGGCGGTCCATGCGGTGTTTTTGTAGGCCTGTGTGGGCTCTGTAGGTTTAGCTGCTTTTTCTTTTTTCTGCTTTTTAAATTAAATTAGGTTTAACTTCTAGCTAGAGATCGGGGAGGATGGGAGTGCCATTAGGGCCGGAATAAAAAAAATGTATTAAAAAAAAAAAAAAAGAGTTGGCTTTTGAACAGCAGTTTGTAATCCTATTCTTCTGTACTACTGCAAGGACTTTCTATGAAGATTATTCCAGCTATGCACCGATTTTCAGTTCATTGGCCTAGACGGTTTGTCTAGTAGTAGACATTCCAGCCCGATTTTAAAAGTTTGGAAAAATGGACTTTTTATATGCTCAATAGGTAGAATATCGATTGCCGATCTCATAAATATATAGTTTGTTGGGTTGGAATTAACTACTTTGGCATGCACAGTGCTTTAAAACTGAAAAAGGGTACATTTTTTCTCCGGGGCTCCCCATACATTTTAAAGGGGAAAATGGCACAATTGAATCAGGAAGCTATCTAGCAATCTGGACTGTTTTGAAACTGCAGTTGCTTCTAGCTGCAAGTTTGTACATATAATGAGAGTAACTTCAGATGTTATCAGATCTCAGCGATCTTTGTATGCTTTGTAGTGAGCAAATATGTTTCACCTACTGCACACTTCTCAATACAATGGTGCATACCCACAGGCAAGAGGCTATCTCAAGTAAGTAAAAACATCAAGTTAACAACTTATAAAGGTAAACAACTAAAGTGGAGGTGCCACAATGATGCAACAATACCTAAAGTGGAGCTGTGGTTTCAATTATGGCATTGTTATGCTGACTCTTTGAAGTGGTTTGTATTATTGAGCTGATGACACAGCCATCAGAAAATTGCTCTGGAGCTGAAAATCGCTAACCCGAGCAAAGTAACTACGCACTTTAAAGTAAGCACCAGTGACTACCTTCCACCCGACACTATGTTGTTTTTTTTTAATTTTAAAGTATTCTACATACATTACAAGGCTTTAAAAGATTACAAAACAACACAAAACTTATATGTAACGCGCACGACAAAACTAAGATTTTCATGATGATCAGCGTGCGGACAAACCCCATAGCGATTTTCATCTTCATTGGAGCTCGGACTACGGAGCAATCCCAAGTTAAACGCGAGTTGTTGTTTTGTGCCAGGGTTCTATTGGGAAATATACGGAGAATTTTTTAATTAGAAAATCTCGGATACTGGAATGCCTACTAGTAGGCGTAAAAACTAATACTTTTTTATTCATAAAAAATCGATCGCGTAATTGTGACACAGGTTGGGTTTTGTGTCATATCTCCATGGTCTTTATATCAATTCCTTTCAAACCACCAAAAGGCACTCCTACGATGGTTACTCCATCTACATAGCAATTTTCAACTCATTCCATGAAGCGGTTTACCCTGTAGGCGTGACAACATATCGATCTTGTTTTACGCGAATAATCGGTCATAACTCCCGAACCATTGATCAGAATTGCACCAAATGTGATACTAGGATTCGCCTTTGGACTCCCTTTTTGTGTGCCAAATTTCAAGGTAATCGGAGCACGCGTTTGCATTTTATAGCAATTTTTGCAAGTGTGCGAAAACACGAAGAAGAAAAAAATTGAAAATTTGGCAGCTCGTATCTCGGAAATGGCTGGAGTGGTTTCCTTCAAATTTGGAATGTAGACTCCCCTGGCTGGCGGGCAACTCTGTAGCAAATTTGTTTCCAATCAGCTAGGGGATCACTGAGATACAAAAGTGTGAAAATGACGTTTTCTTTCTTCCTGTCAATATACCCACGGTGTGGCGCACCAGCTTCTTGGGTCTTGATCCTTTGGGGCTTCCAGCTATACAAAGTGATGTCTATGTCAAAACAGCCAAGCTGTGAATAAAGAGTACAGCCCACCAAAATACCCAGTGTGAAAAAGTTGTAAAATCAAAGGTGGCAGCCAAGGAATACATTAGCTGGAATGATTATAGTGTTAATGCTAGAGTGGCATTATAAACATCATTGCTTTTAACTGGGTTACACTATTTTTTAACAGCTTTGTTGTTTAACAACTTGACTATTTTGGTACAAATGGAATACTACATACCTAAATGTAACCTGACTTGCAAAAAGGAGTCTTTCACAAGCATCCAATTCTACACACTTAAGAGTTCATAACTTACTGTTCAAGTATCAACTTGAAATTTTGTGCATCCATTAAGTGATGTTGGTGTTCACTACTGACTATATTTTAAATTAATTTAATAGCTTATTCCAACCTAAAGTTATGATTCACCAAAATTGGTAAATTGGATATGTATGGAAGACCCCTTTTTGCAAATCCGGTCACTAATACCATGTACCTGTACAATTACTATCAGTGAGTTTCGCAACAGCAGCATTTTCATTGATTCTGTTAGGTATTAAATAAGCAAGTAGAGAAATTTTAAACTGTATTAGAGATGAAATATCCATTAGTATACCTGCAGGTATAGGCAACCTATCCTGTTTCACTACTTTCTGTACTATTCCCTTGTTTCCCTGGCTACTTTTTATTCTTTGATCTCTAATCCAACTTAAAATTTCTAATTTTTTCTTCTACTTGTTTATAACATACTGTACTTATGAATAATGAACCAGTGCATACTGCATCAAAACAAAGAATAGCACCAGACATGCCATAAAATTAATTTTGCATCTAAACATACATCCCAACAATAAATTATTGAAAAGTGTGGTGGCCATTATGCTTCGTCTTTAGCTATATTCCTCCTGTTACACAGTGATATGAATAAAGAATGGTACGAGAAAAATCTCTGCAGTCACTACAGAAAAATATGCGAAAGGTGGCTACCACCACAGCCACAACTAGGGAAGCCCTATTGCGCTACCACAAATTGACATTTTGCATTGTCACCAAAAAGAAGTGGGACACAAGCAGAACAAATTAAAGGTGAGTCCATGATGCATGTATTGTATGTACTACGATTGGCAAAAAGGAATGTTTCAGTATAAAGTGACGTTAAACAGTGAAAAAATCCAGCCTGTACATGGCCTTATGCATCGTCGAATTATGCTTGGCTAAAGGCATCAGTTAGTTTACTCAATTAGTAGAAAATTGAGCAAAATAGGAAGTTTTTAAATTCTATAGAAACTTAAAGATTGGGGTAGTAAGAAAGCCCAAAACACTATGATCCCTAATATACTGTACTACTGTACTACCGTACTGCATGATAAGAATTTTTTTTAACCTGTAATTCAAGTGATAGGTAAAGCACTTACAATTGATATATTGATTTTTGTATGTACACATGTATTTATGTGTGTGCCTGCATGAATTTGCATACATACATATGTATGCTTGTGTGTTTATTTTATGTCATATTCATAATTTAACTGGCAAGGAATTTAATCTGGTGGATTGACAAAGTGTAGTGTACCCATGTGTCAAATAAATTGCACCAGTATCATTATGACTCCAATACTACTGCCAGTAAATAAGCAACCCATTCACCAAATCATGCTAATAGGCCTTTTTGTTAAAAGTAGTGGAATGTTGTGGTTAAACTGTGATGACATAATTGGTCTATATGATGTGGCTTCCGGAGTGCAATGTTCCTTCAATGACTAATACATTACCATTGATATTGAAGGTGTTTACACCAGTGCAGCCACCGTATATATATTGCTAACAATTTTGTATGTATGGATAAGTGTTGGCAAGTGGTGGATCGTTACTTGCAGTGCTAATTCACAAGTATATCAAGTTGAAGCCATCTTAAATTTGTTACCATGTTAGGTGAAGGCTAGCCCTGTATTATTCACTGAAACAACATGAAAGGAGAGTACTGTATACAGGTGGCCCAGCGATGTGGCTCACAAGCTACCCATGAGCTACAATAGCTTCAGATTAATGCAGCAGTGCATAGATTCGTAGCGTTGCTGCAAATTTTTACATTCTTTAGTCTCTCTAGTACACTAGTTTCTCTATACAAGAACTACCATCAAGGTTTGGGAACAGTATACTAGTCTAGCAACACCTTCATGCACCATTACTCCAGATATGTCAATCACTGTAAGACCACTATTTTTCTGTTGTTGTCATCCTTACGGTGGTGAACTATCATTAGCACTAGAATGACCACCAGTGGCTTTGTTAACTATAGCACTAAATGAAGCAATTAAGTAAATCAACAGCCGTTTATACAACTTCTGTAACTAGAAGGTGGGTTGTTGAAATGCAATGAGACAAAATTTTCCTGAGAGAGGAAGACCACATCTAACAACTAAAGAAAAAAACATGGGATGCATGTACAGTAGCATGAAAAATTGTCAGCTTTTTAAAAAATGCATTTTTGTACAGGAGACAATGGGAACCGCAAGTTCTGGTTAGCAATATCGTACTCCGGAAAAGTGAAGGAAGTAATTAATACTAATGGCATATTTTGGTTAAAATGAAAAGGCCTATTAACCACGTATGTGGTATCAAGATTATTATAATGGGGGAGGGAGAGTGTCAAACTTTGCTATACTCTGTGAAAATGAGCCTGTAAAGTCCTATGGCATTGTTCAAAGGATTTGGTGCTTTGTGTTGATTGGTGACCAATTATAAGTGAAGGTGGCGCAACTTGTGCACACACACGTACACATGCAGAAACTAAAGCTACTGAGTAAAAGAGCAATGTACTTGAGAAAGTATACAGAGGAACTTAGTATAAAGATAAAGACCCAGACAGCTAACCTGGAAAGAAAACATTAACCTGAAAAGTAAACATTACCAGGAATGTCAACACTGCCTTGGATGAATCCAGTTCCAGTTTCCATGTGCACTGTACTATGGTTATCAACCTCACATGTGACATCTTCATTTGAGATTTCATAAGGTTGCCATCCCTGCCTTGCAAAACTGATATGTCTTGATGAAGTTTCAGCCACTGTAATTGCATGCGGACCACCTGCTTTGAACTAGTAGTGTGTTAAATCTGGACTATCAACAGCAGTCAGATAAATGTAGTTCAACACTCTCTCTCCAGGGGTGGATCCAGAATTTTTAAAAAGGGGGTTCCACTCTGGAATTGCAACTTCAACCTAGCTGTAGGTTGAAGACAAATAAAAGGTCATCGCCTAGAGCTTCTGATAATAGCTGCCCCTCACCAACTTATTTATAACTGACTTATTTATAACTATTAGATTGCTACACTGCTCCTCTTAAGAATACTGTGACTGCTCTATTAGAAAATCTCAAGTAAGAGAGACTCTTTCAAAAGGGGAACCCTTTGAACCCCCCTAGATCTGCCCCTGCTCTCCCTATTACATATACGTATACTCTTGGTGTTGTACGTACATGTGTTAAGGATGCAGCAATTATGACATGTATGGACTCAGTAAAAGTAAGCTGAAAGATGTTTTACTAGAGCAAGCAATCAATGATTCATTCACACTAATTGTACTATTTCAGTAGAGCAATTAGATAAAAATTAATGACCTTATTGTAGCACCCAGCTTTACAAAAGAATAGAAGACTATATGAAATTGAAACGTCAGTATACATAATCCATAACAATGACATTATTAACCAAAGAATTTAGCATGATTTTGGGAATAATGGTATGTAAGTGTAAGAGGTGATTTTTTGACAAAAGCATAATGCTACATGTATGTGATTAGTATTTGCTAATACATTTGTACACATATTATGCAGGTAGTGTTATCTGCTTATGTTTTGTTTCTAGTATTTTTGGTATGAGCAATAATTATTATACCACAGGTCCACCTGGTACACCAATGAACATCAGAGTTAGTAACATTACTAGTACATCATTTGTTGTACAGTGGGATGAGGTGGATGATGTTCATTGGTATATTGTAAACTGGAAGGATGATGGTGGTAGTGTCAGAGAATCTACAACATCGCTGACATCACATACTATAACACAATTATCTCCTAACACAACTTATAATGTGACTGTAACTACTGGGAATATTTGTGGATCTGGTCCAGTTAGTGATATTCTCATTGTTACTACTAATGTGACTCTTTTGATTGGGCTCTTTATAACTACATGGCCATCGGTAACTCCATCAATTTTATCAACTATGATGCTCCTTACTGCTAGCAGTAGTGCACCTTGCGTGTGTATGTCAGCTCAATCACAATCTGGTAATACTGTTTACGTGTATGCTAAGTGTTATATTGTGTGTATGTTAATTTAATTTACACGCTTACAGTATATGTGACCGAAGTTTGGAAAATCACCCATATGGATGCATGAAATAATTAGAATTTTCATGTTTAGTGAGTTACTATTAAGAGGAGGGTACAGTTTAAAAAATATTTCAAGAATTTTCTTGTGTAATTTAAGGCATTGAGAATGGTTTACAATCATTAACAAGTTGATTTACATAGTAAATCATATTATTTGATCATTAAATATTTTAGATGTCAAATGTGCCCATATGGTTGATTTTCCAAAATTCAGTCACATATACATACATATAATAGTTATACAGGCACAATGTGGAGTCTATGAAATTTATAAACCCGAAGGCCCGGGCTGTAGCGCACGAGCGAAGCAAGGGCGCTACTAAGGGCCTGAAGGTTTATAAATTTCATAGACTCCACATTGTGCCCGTGTAACTGCTTTAGACTCTATTTCACATTACACTCAGATTACTTACCTCATCCACGGCTGTTTCTGCTGTAGGCTTGGCAAAAGCGGCTGGTTTTCTTGCAATAATACTAGCGCCATGGCAACTACGCGTCCTCACATGACAAAATAATCCTGCTCGTTAAATCACTGCACGTGAACAATTCATGAGCCTAGATTTTGAGCATATGTTATATTGTGCCTGAAGGCGTGGAGTATATTAGAAAAAAAGATGGAGTATATGAGATTTATTACCCACCCAAAACAACCTAAATAGAGTCTAAGCATATGCATGTCATCCCAGAAGATCAAGTCACCTATGAATCAAATTTGGGAGGCTATCATCATTCATAACTTATGTAATTCTAAATTACTGTATTCTAAGCAAATATAGTGTCTGTTTGAAATACAAGCAATTGCTTGCCTATCACAACAAGGCATGCCTTTTAGCCAGTGGCTAAGCAACAAATTTTGATGAAATCATTCACCTTGTGATAAAAGCACTAAATGTTCTGTGGAAGTTGAGTATAGTATACTAAATCATTTGAGATACAGTGCCATATTGAAATCATTGATGATTAACTAGGTTATAAACCCATTTCTAACTGGTCAGAAAACCATACTAGTGCATTAGCTTAAATAGCAAGAATTTACTTCAAATTTACAAGTGCAATCAGAAAATCTTTTAAAATGTGGCTTAATACAGGGGTGGATCCAGCGGCTGGCAAGGGGAGGGACACAAACAGGCTAACTTGTAGGTTGGGGAGTGCATATTCTCTTGTTATTTACTGTAATTTTTAAGTAGCAATGATCACTCCTTAGTAGGTTAAGTTTTATTATTATAGCCTTTACAGATGGCTGTGAAGTCGTAAAATCTGTTAAATGGCTATGAAAGTCTTAACACCAGCACCACAATACCGTACAATTGGATTGTTAAGCACATGTATCTATTAAGGTTAAAGAATAGTTTAAAATGCGTGGGCGGAACAAATTACAAAACCTGCTTTAAACCAAGCAGGGATAAATAATTTCAACAACTGTGTTGTGTTAGCAATACAACTAATTGTGCTTGTTTGTTTTTACTACAGAACAACGACTGTTCTTGGGTGTGTGGTCTACAATAGAGCGATGTTTTATAAAAACACGCCGCCAAAAACCAGACTAACAGATTACTGAATCCTTATAATTTCAACACAAGTGGCTAAACAATTTAAATATCTAGGTCCTGTGGAAGCGATTTTTTAAGTTACTGGTTGTATAGACGTTTTATTGAACTTTTAGTAGTTTTCAAGTGAAACAAGCTCTTTGAAGGCATGTATCTGAGTCACTGAGAAGAAACACGCCAAAAACGCTTCCACAGGACCTAATAAATTTAATATACAATATCACTATGCCCCAGAAAAGCCAATAGAGCCTACAGCTTTTGCTGTGTTTGGCGGCGGAAAAACATGGTAGTGACAGCTGGAACTGAGCGATGTACGGGCTGGCTTACTTGTGTTACTACAACAAATTGTAGTGTACCACCTGCCTCAAACTACTCTGTAGCTACATAAAAACATTAAATATGAAGGGCTTCACCTTCATTTAAAACTTTTTACGCTGCTAGACTGGTTTTATGGGCTTCTCAAAAAGTATCGATAGGCATTCAAAATTTTGAACAATTGCCCGTGACTATACCGTAACCTTAAGCACATATTATTTGTTAAGCACATACACATTTCTTGTAATTAACCATGGATGATAAACGCACATAGCAAAATGCAACGATAGAGCTATACACAGCAAGAAAAGCTGAAAGTACTGAAAAATTTGTGTCTCCTCAAGTGTTTATGCCTTCCTTGGGGGTCTCTCTTTGCTATGTATACAGCAAATCAGCCATCTGGATAGTGATAAACAAATGATCTCGTTCATCACAAAGTATTTCACCCAGAAATGGAGTCAAATATCCTTACATATACTGGCGTGGTGACTGACACAAACTATTGACTACTCTATTACAACATAGTGATTCCGTGTTACACTCATTATTAGGCGTATGCACCTAACAGATAGTATGATTTTTTACAAAAAGTTTTCTCCCAAAATTGCAAGTGCATGCGCTTAACAACCTGACTTTATGGTAATTATTTTAGAGGCGCTTAGTATGTACATCTATGAAGGTGCTGGGTGACAGTTTGACAGCAATTTTAACTTTGATTTAAGATAAATGATGGTAATATGTAATATGTAGTGTTTCCATGAATTATGTAAGTTTATTGTGGTCTGACAAGGTGTATAGTATTTAAATCAAAAGAAGTATGGCTCCAGCTTCCATAGGAAGGGGGGGAGGGGGGCATTTGCCCTAAATTCCCCATCCTGGATTCGCCATTGAAAGAAAATGGTTTTAAGCACTTCTAATTGAGCCAATATTTCAGTGTGCATGCTCAATCCTCCCAAAATAATATATTGTACATCTATGGCTTCATATGCCTTGAATCTCCATGCTTCTTAACATTGCAAGCTAATCACCTGGATGGACACCTCCCTTGATTCAGTGGACCATCCCTTGGTTGTCTATGTGGATTGAAACTTTCAGTATAACTATATTAAGTACTTCTGTGGCTTGCCAAATACATTTTCTATTTCTCTGGTTCTTTCAGCATGATGTTTAAGAGCACCGTATCAAAGTATGAATCAAACAAATATTGTATTTGGTGTTTTTATCAAAAAGTGAACAATTTTTTTAGGTTAGCTATTCTACTAATGTTGAATATATTAATATGTACCACTCTACATGGGCAGTTAACGAACAGGACCACAAGTGCACTGACCGCAGTGCATTATACAGATATTGCAATGGCTGCAGTTTTGTGCAGCATTGTACAAATGCCGGTAGCCAAGACCGCTACGAAACCTCACCTAGTACGTAGAAATTCACTCAAATTCCTTTATAGCCTAACATGTTTAAGCCAAACCAAACATCATCAATATGTTTACCAAGCATCCAACATGGCAATCAAATAAGCCAACGCAGTGGCCAAAACTCTACATAGCTTACATATATATAAATGTACTTATACCCTTACTAGTCTGGTGCCATCTGAGCCTGGATTAAACTGTAGTCCATTTTTTGACAACAAGTCAATAAAACTATTATATTCTAAATAATACTTACCATTATATTTGTTTGTGCATAGCAACCAGTATTTGTCATGCAAGTTTTACCAGTGTGGATAGTAAAAGTTGTCGGTAAACTTACCAGTTCTTCGCCAATTAGATGGCTACACACTATTTCACTCCAGATGCTTCATAAACTTATGATCGCCAGTGCCAGTGAACCATCACCGCATAATAACGCGGGTTGGTGCTATCAAACATCTAAATATGAGCTAGTGCTATCAAACATCACACGATAAATTATGTTATGAATCCTGACACTACTGGTGCTATCAAACAACTTATGGGTTGGTGCTATCAAACATCCAAATATAGGCTGGTGCTATCAAACATCACACGATGAATAATATATTACTGATCATGAAACTCCATATATGGGTTAGAGCTACAAACCATACAATGGATCATCGAGACTTCTGGTATCCTTCATCAGTACTAATCAAAAATGGGCGCTTATAATCATAAATTCATAAGCATCCCTGGAAAAATACTAGATGACAATGAGACTCAAGTGAAAGGAGGATGGAAGGTGCTACTGTTGAACGCTCCTGTGAAAGTCAAGAAGACAGGTATAGACGAAGGCATAGGGAACTGCACAGACAAAGACACAACAAACAAAATTTAGAACAGAAAGAAGCAAGAGTAGCCAGACAGTGAGAATACCACAGATAGAGAAGAGCTAAGATGACACCTGAACAATATGATGGTTTATTACTACAAAGAAGAGAAAAGTATCGTAAATGGTTTTGTGAACATATTCATGAAGATGTGCAACACAATGTAAGTACTTCATCTGAACCACTGCATAACAACCAATCACTTGTATCAGCAGATCATGTAACTATGCTCCTCCCAACAAATGAGACCACTTTAATGAAATCCAATTCAACGTCAGGTGATAACCCTAATCCATAAGCAGGTAATTTCTCTTGTACACTGTCAACACTCTTGGATCCTTCATCACCAAATATTCTGTCACCATCAATGTGCACTCCGTCACCACCATCATCAAGGGGTACTCCATCACCACCGGCACCGTAATCAAGCAGTACGTGTATTCTATCACCATAATTTTAACTTAACAAGTATAAGAAATATTAGGAAATTTAAATTAGAGTAGGGACAGTGTATAGTGCTGCAATTAAAGGTGCTGAAGCAAGCTGAACCGGAGTAGTACGTAATGTCCAAATGGTGTAAAACAATAAAAAGTGAATATCCCTGCTGTGGTACACTCAAAATGCGCAGTAGGGATATTCACTTCTTATTGTTTTACAGCATTTGGACCTTACGTACTACTTTGATCCAGCTTGTTTCAGTACTTTTTATTGCAGCACTATACACTGTCCCTACTCTAATTTAAAATGCCAAATTTTTTCTTATACTTGTTTGTGAGCATTTTTTACAAACTCATGACCACTAATAGCCTGCTTTTCACAAAACCAGTCACAATATTATAAATAGAGTTTATCACAATGCTATTATACTAGATTATGACTCATACAATAACAACTTATTAGTGGGCATGACTCTGCATAAGCCTGCAGACAATAATGGACGAGGATTCATGCATACCTACAAACTGATAAATGGGCATAGCTACCATATTCCCACAGACAGTAATTTCTATAAGTGGGCATGGTTCATGAAAGAAGTAGGGCTATTTATGAAGTGTTAATACACGTCCACATTGTTACACTACTTAATTTGAGCACATGATCCAATCCGGGTCAGGAAATAGCTTACATCTGATATAATGCCCACACTATACCATCACATATATGGTTTCAGTATGTTTAACACATTAACTAAAGCCTTATGTGGGATTGTTAGTATAATACAGGTTATACCAAGCTTTTTTGTATTCAATAAGCCACTGGAAATACCATCTTATATCCCTCTTTTTTGGAGGTTCTATGTGTATCTTGTCCTTACAATACATCATCATTACATCATTGTGTAATTGTTTAGTATATACCACAGTAGTAGGAAAGTGTAGTTAATAGTAACACTGGTAATATGGGTAGCACTGGTAAAATGGGTAGCACTAGTAGCATGGGTAGCACTGGTAGCATGGGTAGCACTGGTAACATGGGTAGCACTGGTAACATGGGTAGCACTGGTAACATGGGTAGCACTGGTAACATGGGTAGCATGGGTAGCACTGGTAACATTGGTAGCATGGGTAGCACTGGTAACATGGGTAACACTGGTAACATGGGTAGCACTGGTAACATGGGTAGCACTGGTAGCATGGGTAGCACTGGTAGCATGGGTAGCACTGGTAACATGGGTAGCACTGGTAGCATGGGTAGCACTGGTAACATGGGTAGCACTGGTAGCATGGGTAGCACTGGTAACATGGGTAGCACTGGTAGCATGGGCAGCACTGGTACCACTGGTAACATGGGTAGAATGGGTAGCACTGGTAACATTGGTAGCATGGGTAGCACTGGTAGCATGGGTAGCACTGGTAGCATAGGTAACATGGGTAGCATGGGTAGCACTGGTAACATTGGTAGCATGGGTAGCACTGGTAACATGGGTAGCACTGGTAGCATGGGTAGCACTGGTAACATGGGTAGCACTGGTAGCATGGGTAGCACTGGTAACATGGGTAGCACTGGTAACATGGGTAGCACTGGTAGCATGGGTAGCACTGGTAACATGGGTAGCACTGGTAACTTGTATAGCATGGGTAGCACTGGTAACATTGGTAACATGGGTAGCACTGGTAACATGGGTAGCACTGGTAACATGGGTAGCATGGGTTGCACTGGTAACAGGGGTGGCACTGGTAACATGAGTAGCACTGGTAGCATGGATAGCACTGGTAACATGGGTAGCACTGGTAGCATGGGTAGCACTGGTAACATGGGTAGCACTGGTAGCATGGATAGCACTGGTAACATGGGTTGCACTGGTAACATGGTAACATGGGGGTAGCACTGGTAACATGGGTAGCACTGATAGCATGTACGCAGCAGTACTGTAATTATCACACAGCAGTACCGGTACATTATCACTTGTAAAGCAAGTTTAATTCAAGACTTTAGCCAGTGTTCACTTCATGGGTAGCACTGTTTGGACACACATGCCAATAGACACCACTTTCCCAGTCTCAGGTTATAGCTCATTATAAAAGAAAAGTTTTTAACAACTGTAGCAGAGAGAACTGTGTTATGCTATTGTGAACCGACTTTTACTTTAAGGCATTACTAATGTCCATTTGATCCCATTGGGGTTTAAATAGCTCAAATACATGAGAAGTTATTATCAGTCAAACTGAAGGGTATAAAGGTCCCTTCCTTGCAGATTCGATCACATATACACTTTATGTACTGTTATGGTATACCAAGAGTCCATAATCTAATACAGCATTTCTCCATCAACAATTAAAGGGCTGCCAGGGCTGCCAGGGCTGCTTGCCAGCTGGAGGGCAGCCATTCAAAGACATTGGAATGTAATAAGATGGTTTGGTGGTAACCATTGGTTAATTAATTGATAGTTTGGTAGTGACCACAGACCAAACCCCAGTAGACAGTGGAGTAATCTACTTGTATTGAAATGCAAAGTGCTCTTATTACAGTAGTATCATTGAGTACCATCATTTAACAGGTATATAGTGAGTAAGTGACTGCATTTATACATACACTAATGGATGATTCGAAGTCACAGATTATCCAAGTATGAACAGGGCTTGGCCCCAGCAGGTTCAGATAAACAAGGTCCCACTGTAGATAAAATGTGGTCATACAGGACAGAGTAGACATCTCTTCTTTCATAGACTTTTGATGAATACACATGTGATACACACACTTGATTTGTTCATACATTAATGATACACACTTCATGTACTTACAAGGAGTACCTTAGTGATACACATGTGATGTACTTATGATGTGAACCTTAATGATACACTTGTGATACACACTTCAAGTACTCATGATGTGTACCTTAGTGGTACACATGCGATGTACTCATGATGTGCACCTCAATGATGCACTTGTGATCACACAATTCATGATGTGTACCTTAATGATGTACTCATGATGTGTACCTTGGTGATACACTTGTGAAACACACTTCAAGTACTCACGATGTGTCCCGTAGTGATACACATGTGATGTACTCATGATGTGCACCTTAATGATACACTTGTGATACACACTTCAAGTACTCATGATGTGTACCTTAGTGATACACTTGTGATACACACTTCAAGTACTCATGATGTGATACACATGTGATGTACTCATGCTGTGCACCTTAATGATACACTTGTGATACACACTTCAAGTACTCACGATGTGTACCTTAGTGATACACATGTGATGTACTCATGATGTGCACCTTAATGATACACTTGTGATACACACTTCAAGTACTCATGATGTGTACCTTAGTGGTACACATGCGATGTACTCATGATGTGCACCTTAATGATACACTTGTGATACACACTTCAAGTACTCATGATGTGTACCTTAGTGGTACACATGCGATGTACTCATGATGTGCACCTCAATGATGCACTTGTGATCACACAATTCATGATGTGTACCTTAATGATGTACTCATGATGTGTACCTTAGTGATACACTTGTGATACACACTTCAAGTACTCATGATGTGATACACATGTGATGTACTCATGCTGTACACCTTAATGATACACTTGTGATACACACTTCAAGTACTCACGATGTGTACCTTAGTGATACACATGTGATGTACTCATGATGTGCACCTTAATGATACACTTGTGATACACACTTCAAGTACTCATGATGTGTACCTTAGTGGTACACATGCGATGTACTCATGATGTGCACCTCAATGATGCACTTGTGATCACACAATTCATGATGTGTACCTTAGTGATGCACTTGTGATACACACTTCAAGTACTCATGATGTGTACCTTAGTGATACACATGTGATGTACTCATGCTGTGAACCTTAATGATACACTTGTAATACACACTTCAAGTACTCATGATGTGTACCTTAGTAATACACATGTGATGCACTCATGCTGTGCACCTTAATGATACACTTGTGATACACACTTCAAGTACTCATAATGTGCACCTTAGTGATACACATGTGATGTACTCGTGCCATGCACCTTAATGATACACTTGTGATACACACTTCAAGTACTCATGATGTGTACCTTAGTAATACACATGTGATGTACTCATGATGTGCACCTTAATGATACACTTGTGATACACACTTCAAGTACTCATGATGTGTATCTTAGTGATACACATGTGATGTACTCAAGCTGTGCACCTTAATGATACACTTGTGATGCACACTTTAAGTACTTATGATATGTACCTTAGATGATACACATGTGATGTACTCATGAGATGTCTATGGTGCATTCATTGTAAGTTTTAGAAAACTACAATATCTGTAACTTTCCTTTTTTGTCTACAACTTTGCATTCTGCTTTGCAAGTATATGTGACCAGATCTGTGATTAGGAGTCTTATAGTCTTTCCAATTGTGAACGCATCAAGTAAAAATGGAACCTTAGACATACTTAAAAAAAAACTTTTACTTTAGACTGATGTTGTGCAATGCATTGACTGTTCACATGCCAAAAATGGTAAGGATATGAGGTATAGAACCCATAGTTTTTCAGCCCATAACTGACACGTCATTAATTGATGACAATTGTATACGTACATACAGTTATAAAAATGAAAGCCAACGTTTGTCTGAAATAAAAGTAGTGTACATGTGTTTAAGATTAGCAAGTTTGGTTGCTGATATTTGTTTGGTACAATTTTTTTCCTTGTAGGTATCATCTTCAGTGCATAACACATTTTCATCAATACTTCGATCACTTTGCAGGTGTATAGTAGAATTGGTATAGCTTCCAGTATAGCAGAGCTTCCGTACTTTGCTGACAACCTCTCCAGTTGCTGAATTTTTTACAAACAGGAAGTCATAGAGGCTACGAATACCCAAAAATTTGGAGTATTTTGATAGCTTATTTCGCCAGTCTGACACAATACTACCATCATCAACAATAACTTCGGCATAAGGAAGGATTACTTTTTGTAGCTCTTCTGTAGTAAATACATCACTTTTATTGTATGTTTTTGAAATTTTTGAAAACAACAAATCAGGAACAAATTTGGTGTGACCTGGAATCATGAATGATACACGAATAAAATCTAGTTTACCTTGCTGAATCATTTCCATAGCCCAAGCCATTGTAAAACTGTTTTTATTAGTGCTAGAAGCATTATCCAAAAACAAATGTACCCAACGCACAAAATCTGGTAAACCAGCAAGGTAATGAGTGAGATAGGAAACTGTATGGTCTGTATTCTTTGGACTAATTCTTTCATCAAACAAGTACACAGCAGCTTTATTGGTGGCATGATTGACAATGCCAAACACATCGCGGTTGAGTTTCTGAAAATAGTAGGTGCTACCAGGCTGAGGTGACTCACCCCAGTAAGGAACTAGCATTCCCATTTGGTAGTCTGCACTTACAACAAGGTTAAATTTGTGCTTCAATGTTGCTAATTCCCTATACTCAGTTTCTGTAAGGCAAGGCTTCTCAACAAACTCTAAAATTCTTTCCCACTCATCAGCACACTGTGCAGTGACTTTCTGATAGTAGTCGTGTGCTCCTTTGGCTTCTTCACGATGTATCTCTAGTGAATGTTTCATGCCACTTACTTCATCTACCAAGCGCTTCAGATCATCGGGCAAGGTATCAGAAGATTGTTTCTTACGATTTATGGTAGTCTGTTGTGAGGAAATCTTTGTCTTCATTTCTGCACAAGTATCACAATAGTCTTCTTGATGCAGACAAACCGCATGTTTAGGTCGATGCTTCTTAAGCCAGTTATGGGATGAAGCATTGGAACACTCTCCTTTGCCAGCCTCATGTTGTGATCGCTTGAATTCTCCTACAACTGATCGTCTAGCACGTTCTTCATAGTTGGCAATACCAGTTTTAGGAGTTTGTATTGTAGAAAAATTTGGAAGAAAGTAAAATGTTGGACCAGTAGAGTCTGCACTACGGCCATTCGGCTGACTGTTAACATCAACAAATTCTAGAAAATCATTCATAACACATGTCTTGGTATAATTAGATACTTTTCCACTGTTTCCGTGTCTTGAATGGGGAGTTCTAACATCAACTGTGGCAGATGGATCAAGAAACCTCCACCATATCTTAAAACTAACATCTAAATCTTCTGGCATCACAACATACTCACCAAGATGTTTCTTTTCAACTTCACCTTTTGACATACTCTGTAATGGCTCCTTAAACTGTTTTCTCTTTATAACTCTTTGACGAGCAATCCTTTGCTTAGATATCCCAAAGGTGATTCTAACACATGCACAACAGAAAAGATAGTTCCCCATGGCGTCAAACATGTTCTCTCTTAACCAGTCATTCTGGCACTTCACATCCCGATAATGTGTACCAGGCTTTTTGGGGTTGGGATTAACCTTCTTCTTTTTCTTTAGTTCAGTGCCTTGATGAACTAACTGCTTAAATATATCGGCGTATCAGAGAACAGGCTCACATTTTGAACAAACACTTTGCGTAGTAGTTCCCGCACTGTCGTCAAGGCTGGTCCCGCTGGTGTCATTAGAACTACCTTCTGAAAACGAAGTTTCCAGGGACGGTGTATGGCAGTATGGATGCCTTGATGCTCTTTTTGTTCCTTTCTTCTTTCCTTCCTTCTTGTTACTTTCGGCGTGGATTCCACATGTCTTAAACGGCACGGAAATATGCTGTAATATTAATAAATATACCCAAATATCTGTGTAGTACGCGAAAATATATTTCTAAACTTTCCAAGTTCAATTATCTCAAAAGTATAAACGCGTCTAAGGTTCCGTTTTTACTTGATGCATTCACAATTGCATATACTTGGTAATCCATAACTTGACATGTAAGTATGGTACCAGCCTGAAATTTGTTCACTTTACACTCCTAACATAGTAATATTCCTGGATGTAATTTTAAAACAATAAGTTAAACACATATCAGTTATAACTCATCAAAATTTGCAAAATTTGGAAAGGCTATAAGACCCCTTTTCGCTGATCCAGTCACGTATATCAAAAAATATGGAATAAATTCTGAAATCACTCAGTGGCCAGTGATCTGTACTTACCATTAAGGTGATCTGCCTAAAGGGGCCTAGATTTGTAAGTTCATATGAGTTAGAAATGCTACTAAGCCAACTGTATATTTACACTTTTTATATGCAGCTGTATAGCTGCAGTACAATGTCTCCAGTATTACACATGTTGCCAGGATTACTTTTACTTATACCCATATCACCATTGTTATCCGTATTACCATTACGTATGGATTCACCAGCTATAATTCAATATGCATGTAAAAGGTTAACAAATGTTCAAGTATAGTGGAGGTCTGGCTGATGAAGCCACTATCTTTTACAAACGTCTGGCTTCTCTTTTGTCCATTGAGTGGGGGGATAGTTACTCGGTTACTCTAGGCTGGCTCAGTTGCCATTTTTCTTTGCTGCACTCTGCTATTGCCTGTATGATGGCTGTATCCATGGTGCTTGATCATCATCTAGTCACTTTGACAGAACTCCACCTCCAATGGATCTGGTTAGAGTGGAATCACGCTTAAAGAACTGATTTCTGTTTTGTTTATTGTACTTGTGTATTTACCATTTTAAAAAGTATACTGCAGACATACCAGTGTATAGACATTAATCTCTGATTCTATACTGACTGAATTAGGGATTAAGCAACATCTACTAGTAAATTAAATATGCAGGTATAGGAAATCTCACTACTTTTTACTTGTTTATGTACTTCTAAGGTTGGCAATGTTTCAATAAATCACTAACATCACCTAAGCAAGTTCTTGCAATACTATTATCACAAGACGCAAGTTTTCACCTTTGTAATATTATTACATAGGCAACATTTATCATAATTTGCAATAATCATTGCATTTATTACTATTTTGCATCTCTGATCTAGGCCTCACATTTGATACAGTTCATGCATATCATTGCTAACTATGCCAGTTTGTTACCTTGTTAGCAAAGAAATTGTGCTTTTAACCTAATTCTCAATGAAAACAAGTAGTTATATGGACTCTGGCTTGTCTCACTCTGTGGTTGTGTTTCAATTTTCACATGCAATATTGCAATAATCACCTCATGTAATAATCGCATGTCACAAGTTCAATATTGCCCAACCTAGCCGAATTTTAATTTTTCCTTCTACTTGTACAGTAATGCTAAGAGTACCAGTATTCCATAGAGTGGGTTATTTTTGAAGGGTTTATAATTTTGTATATAATTCAAATAAATAATTCTTAAATTTATGTCAAGACATTCTATTATACAAAATATTGAATTATATGGTTGTCATATGTGCATAGTGTGGGCATGTACATACACAGCAGTATGTTGTTAAATGGCGGTATCCTTAACTCTTCGTCAATATTTTAAACAAGTGTCAAAGAAACTTCTAGACCCAGACAAGCCTATATCTCAAGTAATAACACTAGCTTTGATTCAGGATGCCAATGCGGTCTATCTGAAAACTGCTGCTCAATCCAACACAAATCATACAATCAGACTTACAGGAGTTCAACAGTCTAGATTTGCTTAAAAGCATGGTGATAAGGAATGATTCATCATTTTACAAAACAATATTGTGTACAAGGAATCCCAGAAGTTCAGTCAGCACATGAAAGTACAAATATACTAGAGTTTTACTAATCGGAGCGGTGATTTCTAGAACCCGGTGATTGCTAGAAGCTGATAATTAGCTGGTTTTACTATAATTGGAAATTGGTTGTAATGGGCTGTGGCCAGCAGATTATTGGTCTATTTAGCAGCAGCAGCAGCAGCTGCAGTACTACCAGAAGGCTGGTGGCAAAGGCTCTGGGGCATCTGGATCAGTGGAATGGAATGGTGGAATGGACTGGAATGGAATGGTTGACTGGAATTGAATGGCGCAATGGAATAGTATTTAGGTAATTTCAATTACTAGTCACTTCTTTATAAAGACCACCTTCTAACAAAGACCACCTCTTTATAAACACTGTTTAACTTTTATGTTTAAATTGTTGCTATCTTGTTGTTTTAAAGTGTATCCTCATAGGATGGTCTTATTGATCAGTTGTGTGCCGCATGCTCTAGAAAAGTCAGAGTGATATTTAATTTGTAATACAGCCATGCAAAATCAGTTTGGCTGTACAAAACTGACATACCCATCAAGCTAAAAATAACTGACAACTACAGGAGAATAATTTTTATAAATTATAGCCAGTTAGTTGCCGGTATTGACATTCATTTCTTGGCTTCACCAGATATCATGGCCTCACCAGATATCATTATCTGGTGAGTACAAGAAATGAATGTCTATACCAGCAACTAACTGGCTATAATTTTTAAAAATTTGGTCCTTTATCACTGACTAAGCACAGTGTTGCTGCATTTCTAAATAATTACGTATACCTTTAACTATAATTTTCTAGTAATTTAGCTGCCTTTTTCTCCTCTATAATGACAATTGGAAAAGGTACCAATTACAGGGAATTAATTAGGAATGCAGCAGACTACACAAGTCAATGATAAAAGACCAAGATGTTTTAGTTGCCAGTATAATTAACATTCATTTCTTGGCTACACCAAATGTTAGCTCCATTAGTTGCATTGCTTTTAGTTTTGTGGATGTATCGTCTTTTTTTGTATATAGCCAAGTTGTTTCTGTATGGGGTAGCTATTACTGTATTTATAATAAATCAGATATCACTCTGGCTTTTCTAGACACAACATGTGGCACACAATTCATTGATAAGACTGTCTTATAGGGATATATCACTCTAAACAACAATAAAATGATCTTTGTAAACAGGTGGTCTTTATTAAGAGGTGACTACTGACTGAAATTACCTAAGTACCATTCCATTTCAGTCCACCATTTCATTCCACCATTCTATTCCACTGAATCCAGACACCCAAGGCTCTGGTACTACTTAAGTTGATGTTTTGTAGAAACCACAAAGATAAACAGTGATGGTTTAGGCTGCTCTTGTCTGACTACCAACTTTAAGTGTACAATATCAGCATTGGCTGGCTTTACTAGCACTACTTTTGGTGGAATATATACACAAGTATAACTTGCAGAAACGTATCAGTTAACTATCAGTAAAACATGGTAAAAATATATTGGATATTGGTTTTCCCAAAAAACAGTAGGAGTCATTACTACATTAATATTATTCCTTGCCTTTATACCCTCCTCTATCACAAAGCCTGGACATGAGGTAGAATTCTGAAGGAAGCAAGCATCCAGTCAACATGATTGGGTGTGGGTTTGGTAGGTGTACAGGTGAAGGGGGCCTATTAAATTAGGCAAGTAGTGGTAAACTGCCTAGCCAGCAAGAAAGGAACATAATGCTTAGGTGCAAAACAGACTATTTTGGGATCTATATTTTATTTATGCCAAAATTAAACCAATTTAGAGGGCTACAGAAAGACAGTAATGAACTGTCTTTCCACCCAAGCATCATGATCCTGTAACAATATTTCATGCTCCTATGAATGATTATTAACCAGGCATATAAACAGGGGGTGAAGGAGACAAAGGGAGAGGCACAAACAAGTTCAGATTCACCATCTAAAAGGAAGAGGAGAGAGCACTCTTGAGTTGTAGTTGAAATAACATTATGTGTGAAACAGCACTCAGCATAGTCTTCATGGTTGAAATATATTTTAGGTTGTTGTAAGACTTAAAAGCAGTTACAATGTTGCAACTCTGCCAGCAATACTTTTTTGGAGTTGTTTAGTATGCAAGAAAGGTGTTGTTAACCAGTCACTCAAACTTGGGCATGAGATGTAGCCTATAATCACATTGTGAACACATTTGTTACAAGTGCTTAACTTATGATGATTAAGGTAGTAAAAAGGAGCACCAAAGATGTATCCTTACACAGAGCATAAAATATGCTATGGACCCAATGGTAGATTAAAGTGAGGTGGGGTATTTAACTAATGATAAAGTTTCAAGATTTTAGTGTTGTGCTAAATGTCTTTTTAATAAACGCATTTTGCTCCCATGATACACCAACTAAACATTCGCTACTGCATTGTGGATGGCTAAGTGTTGGCATACGTATGTACTTAGTCTAAATCTCTATAATATTGAAATGCATGTGAACTATTATCTGTTGTTATGTGAGGCTCCATCCACATTACTGAATGTGTAGCCATTCTGTTTGTTGGCTTTTTCTTTCAAGTGTATAACTATTAGCACTTTACTCAAGAATTTTCAATCCCCTATACTTGCAGCCCAATGGTTTGTCAGTTACTTTACCAAGTGGAAGGTGACTTTTATTTATTTTTATTTTATGAACACTCCCACCAAGATTGGTCCACTTTTATAAAGATGGCAGTTGTAATTTTTTTTTTTGTCCTAACTGCTTCTTTTAGCAGTCTATTTTTTACTGTAGCAGTAATTTGTATGCACTTAGATGAAAGCACAGACATGAGACTGCTGATAAAAGCATGCCACACTAGTGCCTATCCACACTAGTGCTTATCATTACTATCAATGTAGCCATGTGGTATTTGCTTTTCGTCTTAGCAAGATCTTGTGTTATTGGTACACTCATGTCTATTCAGGTAGAACTGCACTTTCAAATATGTGATATGTTGGTATTGCCACTAAAGCAGTAAGATAATATACAACGAAATAACAATGTTTGAAAACGACATTGCACAATTGTACGCACAAACATATAGAATGTAGTGGCAATTAGTCAGCTTCCTGCAGCTGGGGAGGGGAGTTATAATGTGAACTACCGACCTCAGCATGAGTGGGTAGTGGGTAGCACTGGTAACATGGGCACTGGTAGCGTCGGTACATATTACTGCATTGCAATACAATAATCATTGGTCATAATTCCTACTTAATAACAACTGTATTACCTATGTCAACTTCACTCATGATACTGTGCATAGCATATCCAACTTACCTATGTGCTTTCCATGTTACCAGTGCTACCCATGATACCATTGCTACCCATGTTACCAGTGCTACCCATGTTACCAGTGCTACCCATGTTACCCATGTTACCAGTGCTACCCATGTTACCCATGTTACCGGTGCTACCCATATTACCAGTGCTACCCATGATACCATTGCTACCCATGTTACCAGTGCTACCCATGTTACCAGTGCTACCAGTGCTACCCATGTTACCGGTGCTACCAGTGCTACCCATGTTACCAGTGCTACCCATGTTACCAGTGTTACCCATGTTACCAGTGCTACCCATGTTACCAGTGCTACCCATGTTATCAGTGCTACCCATGTTACCAGTGCTATCAGTGCTACCCATGTTACCAGTGCTACCCATGTTACCAGTGCTACCCATGTTACCAGTGCTACCCATGATACCAGTGCTACCAATGTTACCAGTGCTATCCATGTTACCAGTGTTACCCATGTTACCAGTGCTACCCATGTTACCAGTGCTACCCATGTTACCAGTGCTACCCATGTTACCAGTGCTACCCATGTTACCAGTGCTACCCATGTTACCAGTGCTACCCATGTTACCAGTGCTACCCATGTTACCAGTGCTACCAATGTTACCAGTGCTACCCATGTTACCAGTGTTACTCATGTTACCAGTGCTACCCGTGTTACCCATGCTACTAGTGCTACCCATGTTACCAGTGCTACCCATGCTACCAGTGCTACCCATACTACCGGTGTTACCCATGTTACCAGTGCTACCCATATTACCAGTGTTACTATTAACTACACTTTCCTACTACTGTGGTATATACTAAACAATTACACAATGATGTAATGATGATGTATTGTAAGGACAAGATACACATAGAACCACCCTCTTTTTTTCACAGTGTACTGCTTTGTCATATGTGTGCCAAGGATAATTTATAGCACGACAAGTTATCCAAGTAGATTACTGTCTGGCCACGTGTAACTGCATTGATAAATGATGTGGATGCCAGTGTTGGTGAACACATAGATGAATAGGACTAGGAAAGCGACTCAGAGGATGTCCTGGATGATGATCAATATTGGACAACCTCAGACAATGATGAGGTGTTCATAGTTGCATATCCCGCTGACTCGCTGACTACACCTGTGAATTATGTTGTTGTTATAATTGTAATTATTATTTTGCAATATTTATTTCCTATTTGTACCATACAGTGCCAATAAATCTTATATTTAGCTAGCTATAGAAATAATATTATACCATAATTTGTTTTTTTGTTACAAAATAAATTTCATTTGCAAATCTAGTACAAAAATTTCTTCCACGAAAATTTCTACTTAAGATCAAACTACTCTAATAGAACAGTCATTCACGTGAATCATGCAAAAATATTTTTACATGAAAAATTTTTGCACAAAAATAAAGCAAATTACAGTATGCAACCAAAAGTTCATCATGTAGTACTATATATTAGGGATCATGAAGATTTGGGTTTCCCTAGCCAGAAAATTCACCCCAAAACAGCTTCACAACTCCATCCTGGCACCTCGGCAGTATTGGTTAGGTATAACTAAGCCCAAAAGTGCCTTCAGTACCATCCTAGAAGCTTCCAATAAATTGTTATGAAATTTTAAAAAAAAAGTTATTCAATGAAATTTTCTACTGACAAACTGCCTGCCTGCCCACCTGCCTGCCCACCCGCCTGCCTGCCTGCCTGCCTAATACCTTCAGGCAAGCGTAACTCAATGATGGCTAAGGCTATGGGCTTGATTTTTTCACTGTTCGACATTGCTTCATCCCAAGACGTGCCTTTTGGTATACCGCAGTACGTACAATGCATGCATCATGGACTTACCTTTGTCCTCCTTTGTGTCCCAATTCTTTTTGCTAACAGCTCAAGGTGTCGATTTGCAGTAGTGCGATGCATGGCTTCCCTACAGTACGTTTGTAAACAGGAATTGTCCGTTTTTTCCGTGGTGACTAGATTGATTGCAAAGACGATTGTAGCACTGTTCTTCGTTTGTAATGCTGTGTAACAGGCTGAAAATAGCTGAAAGCGAAGCATAATGGCGGCTGCATTTCAAGGTAGTAATTGATAGTTGGGGCACGCAAATCGTCATATTTTCATGATGACTGGATTGTGAGGCATTTCTTCTACTGTTTTTCGTCTGTAGCACTTTGTAATGGGCTGAAAGTAAAGCATAATGGCCACTGCAATTTCGAAGGAAGTATTTGATTCTTGGGGCGTGCGCTGTTCAGACGAAACATTTATTCTGGCGCCATTCTTTCTTTTGATGCGGTATGCGTAGGTTCACCAGTCATAATAATGTTACAAAAAAAGTAAACAAACAAGTTAAAGGAAAAATTAGGAATTTAAAGTTCGATTAGGGATCATAGAAAAAAAAGTAGGGAAACAAGGGAAGTCGCGGGACCAAGACTGAATTAGGGATTAAATGTTCACTAGTATATCTGCAGGTGTAGGCGACTTCCCTTGTTTCCCTACTTTTTTTTCTATGATCCCTAATCGGACTGAAAATTCCTAATTTTTCCTTTAACTTGTAATATTAACCACTGCTTGAAGTAAAATAATCTATTATTTCTCTCAGATCAAAAGCTTAACCTTATCAATACCTATCATCACTTATCAACAATTCTTTATCATAAATGAAAGCATTGCAGAGGTGTACATATGATCAAAAGTGCATGAACTTAACCTTGTAGCAGTGATTTTGCAAAAGCTATACTAGCAGTTATAGAACTTTACGTGGGCGAGATCAAAGGAAAAGTGCACTTTATATTTCATAAAGTACACTCTCAGCTGGCCAACTGCTTCATTGACCACAAAGAGTGCTTTATTGCACCGCAAAGAGTGCTTTATTGAACGAATAAAGCACTCTTTGCAGTGCAATAAAGCACTCTTTGTGGGCAATAAAGCACAGTTGCCCACGTGCTTTAGTGCAGGCTAATAGCCTGCGGGGCTCGTGCCAGTACGACTAATCTCCCAAGCCAGTGAAGGCTGATAGCTTCGCCACGCTAAGTGATCAATCACCCCAGCCAATACGAGTTCTACCACTGGATTGCTTTTATAGACACACCTAAATGCCTCGATGATGGGTGGGAGAATGTAACGTTGCTGTTACATTTGTTAATGTAAACGCACAAGTCCTGGAAATATCACGAAAATATTTCACCATGTGACTCACAATAGAATCGACCGTGGGTTGTGAGCAAAACCTGCCAAAAGACGCGATGAATGTCTACCATGCCAAACTATGGTGAACTACGAGTGAGTTACTTTGTTAAACTGGTTTGTGTGTGTTCAGGCTGCTAATAGTTCGTGTAATGCGTGTTAATTATGAGTCCTAGTGTATGGTTGTTACGGTGGATAAACTCTTTACTAACATGCGGTTGTAATGTTCTAATTGAATCACACTCGCCACGCCCTCACGCATGCGTATCTCGATGTACATAACACTCCCCCTCTACAAAAAGAAGAAAAAAACATGGGGAGACAGCAATGTGTCCTAATACATAACTAGCTCAAAATTTTGAATGAAAATAGTGTGTGCAAGTAGTTCAATCAGTTCTGGTCAAAAACTTAAGCCCTAGACAGAGCGTCCGCAATAACATTGTCCTTGCCACGGATGTGGTGAATCTCCATGTTGTACTGCTGGCACAGCATGATCCATCTCAGTAGTCGTTGGTTGGAATTCTTCATTTTGTTCACAAACACAAGAGGGTTATGATCAGTATATACGATGACCGGATGTAAAGTGGTGTTCAAATACACATCAAAGTGCTGGAGGGCTAGCAGTAATGCCAAAGCCTCTTTTTCAATTGTGGAGTAATTCACTTGGTGTGGGTTAAACTTACGAGAGAAGTAAGACACTGGGTGTTCAATCCCTTTCTCATCAACTTGCATCAAAGCTGCTCCTGCACCCATGTGACTTGCATCTACCATCAAACGAAACTGTTTGTAAAGGTCAGGTGCCTGTAGTATAGGTTTTGAAGATAGCATCATTTTAACCTTTATAAAAGCAGCTTCACAATCAATAGTCCAACTGTACTTCTGGGCTTTCTTCAGCAGGTTTGTAATTGGGGTAGTGATCACCGAGAATTGTGACAAAAGCGATGGTAGTATCCTGCCATCCCCAGGAACCTCATAAGTTCTTGTTTGTTGTGGGGCACTGGATATTCAAGTAGAGCTTGAGTCTTGGCATCGGCTGGTTTCACTTGGCCATTCCCAACCACATGCCCCAGAAACATTACTTCAACATGACCAAATTCACTTTTACCCAAATTGACAGTGAGATTAGCTTGGGAAAATCGAACAAAGATAGCACGCAATTGAGAGAGATGTTCTTGCCAGGAGTCACTGTATATAATAACATCATCTATGTAGGCTTCACAACACTCCAGACCCCCCAACACTCTGTTGATCATTTTTTGAAATGTGGAAGGAGCATTCTTCATGCCAAATGGCATGACTCGGTATTGATATAATCCTTGTGGTGTTACAAAAGCGGACAGCTGTTTTGCTCTTTCTGTAAGACGAACTTGCCAGTATCCTTTCAGAAGGTCCAGGGTGGTTACATATTTGGCTTTTCCAACTCGATCGATACAATCCTCTATTCGTGGGAGAAGAAAAGAGTCGGTCTTGGTCACTGTGTTTACCTTCCTGAAAAGCGAAATGTGCCATCTGGCTTCGGAACAAGAATACATGGGCTGCTCCAATCACTATAGCTAGGCTCAATGATTTTATTTTCCAGCATATAGTCTATCTCTGCCTTCAAATACTCCATCTTGATCGGGTTAACCCTATAAGGGTGTTGTTTACATGGCTGAGCAGTGCCAACATCTACATCATGATAGATAGACTTAGTACACCCAGGCACATCAGGAAACAAATGTTTAAATTCTATCAGTAGTTCTTCCACATCCCTCTGCTTGTCAATTGAAAGATGAGCCAACTTTTCCTGCGGTTTTGCTAAGATTTTTGAGTTAGACAGCCTAGGACTAGTCTCTATGGCCTCCTTGCACACAGCCGTTGCCATGCATACAGTATTGCCTAAGGCTTCCTGTGGTTCAGGGTCCCTAGTTTGATATAATTTAATCATGTTGATGTGGCACAACCTTTTCTCCTTCCATCTGTCAGGGGTGCACACCACATAATCCACATCATTGATTTTCTTCTCAATAGCGTAAGGTCCACTGTACTTGGCCTGTAAGGGGTGCCCCGGAATAGGTAAGAGAATCAGAACCTTGTCACCAACATTAAAGGAGCATTTCCAAGCTTTTTTATCATACCAGGTCTTCATCTTGGATTGGGAAGCCTTCAGATTATCTCTGGCCAATTCCCCAGCCTTGCTCATTCGTTCACGAAGCTTAGACACTTGTCCAAGAGGTTCACCTCATTATCTTCAACTAGCCAACTCTCCTTAAGGAGCCTAAGGGGGCCACGCACTTCTCTGCCAAATACCAACTCGAAGGGGCTAAAACCTAACGATTCCTGCACGGCCTCTCGAGCTGCGAACAGAAGGAGGTGGATGCCTTCATCCCAGTCTTTCTCCTAATCATAACAGTACATCCGAATCATACTTTTTAGAGTTTGGTGGAACCTCTCGAGAGCTCCATGTGATTGAGGGTGATACGCACTGGAAGTATATTGTTTGATGTCCAACTCATACATTACCTGCTGAAAGATGCCGGATAGGAAGTTTGAGCCTTGATCAGACTGAATAGCTTTGGGGAGGCCCACTAGAGTAAAAAAATTTATCAAGGCTTTGACTATGTTAGGTGTTTTGATGTTTCTTAATGGTATGGCTTCTGGGAACCTCGTTGAGGTACACATGATGGTCAACAGGTACTGGTTACCAGATCTGGTTTTGGGTAGTGGTCCCACACAATCAACTAAAACACGGTTATAGGGTTCTTCCATTACAGGTATTGGAATTAATGGAGCCACTCGGTGGGATTGATTAGGTTTACCAGTCACCTGGCATGTGTGACAGGATTTACAAAATGTGACTACATCTTGCCGTAACCCTGGCCAATAGAAGTGCTGCAGCACATTTTGGTATGTTTTGTTTATTCCTAGATGGCCAGCTAAAGGGCCTTCATGAGCAAGGTGTAGGATTTCACTTCGATACTGTTTTGGCACCACTATTTGGTATACCACCTTCCACTCCTCATTACCTGGGGCATCTAATGGTCTCCACCTCCGCATCAGCACTTCAGACCTTTTGAAGCATCCTACCTGATTACGAGAGGCTTCAGACTCACTCACCACTTTCTCTCGAATATCCAGCAAATCTGTGTCGCTTTCCTGTAGTTTGACCAGTTGGTCCTTAGGAATTACATTACCTTTCACTGTGGGAAGATTAGAAGCCAGTGTAGCTGGTGCTTTGGGTCTGGGCGACTGTTGTCGATCATGGCCAACAAACGTCTCTGCCAGGTTCAGCGGGCATTCAGCCGCCCTACTTGCATTCTTTGTTCCTCCAAATTTACTTCTGCCCGGACTCGCAGTCTCCGCAGCATTGCTATCCTCCGTAAGCCCTTGTATCATCATAGCTCTGGTTACAGCACACGCAGGGTAAACACTCTGAACTTCAGCTGCAGTATGAGGCAATTCCTCAGGATCATTTAGCATATGAGGTGAGGCTATCACTTTCTCTCCAGCAAGGTCGTTTCCCAAGATTAGGTCAATTCCTCGGACAGGTAAAGAGTGTCGAACTCCTACAACCACTGTATCAGACACAAGGTCACTCTGTAGGGACACCTTGTGTAGAGGTATGCTCAGTGTCTCCAATTCCACCCCCTGTATGAGAACATTAGACCCGGTTGCAGTCTCGGCTGCACTTGGAAGTTTATCTTCTACCAGTAGGGACTGGTTGGCAACAGTATCTCTCAATACTGTAATAGGCACTCGTGTAGCTGAGCCTGGTACTGATATGAAACCTTCAGAAATAAACGGTGTGTATTCGTCAACATCTCTGCTGAAACTAGCTTGCTGCATCTGGCCCACAGGAGGTGACAACGTAGAGAACAGCTGTGTCTGTGTGACCAGCATATCAGATTTGAAAGTCTGCTGTTGGGCCTGAGAGTTGTTTTTTAACTGCCAGCATTCGGCCATAACATGCCCTCTCTTTCTACAGTAATGGCATTCTGGCCCTGGTGGGAAAAATCCTGACTTGTTACCACCACCTAACGAGTTATACCTCTGATATCCTTTACGGCCATTCACTTTGTGTGAGTAGGAGCCGGGCGTATCAACATCATTCCTAGGATGAAATTGAGAACTGCTTTGCCTGAATGAACTTTTGTGAGTGAGTATGCAGTCATCTGCTAACACTGCTGCTTGATTAAGCGTCACGGCTTTCCTCTCATCTAAGTAGGTCCTAACCTCGCCAGGTAAGCAGTTTTTAAATTCCTCTACCAAGAGCAACTGTCTGAGCTTGTCATAGCTTCCTCCAATTTCTTTGGACATGCACCACCTGTCAAAAAGTGTTTCTCTCTGCCTAGCAAATTCCACATGTGTTTGATTACTATGTTTCTCTGAATTTCAAAACCTCTGCCTATAGGCCTCTGGCACTAACTCGTATGCCTTCAAGATGGCATTTTTAACCACAGAATATTGTGCACTTTCATCAACTGACAATGCGGCGTATACCTCCCTTGCTTTGCCAACTAGAGAGCTTTGTAGTAACAACGCCCAGTTGTCTTCTGGCCACTTCAAATTATTGGCAACCTTTTCAAAGAGAAGGAAGTACTTGTCGACTTCCGTTTCCCGAAAATCAGGGACAAATTTGACATATTTACTAACATCAAAGGCAGCACCCACTGCTTCAGGACAATCATAGATCTGACCTCTAACTCTTTTAACTTCACCTGTAAACTCAGCTCTTTTTCTTTAAACTTCAACTCCTTTAATCGTAGGCGAGCCTCTCATTCCTTTTCACGCTCTTCGATCTCTAAACGTTTCAACTGCAAAACTTCTTCACCAGTCAATCCTCTCTCACCTCGCACCATCTCGTCTGTGACCTCAGACAAAGGGATAATCTCTTCATCCACTAGATGTGTGAGAACGATTTGTTTAATTTGGGATTTGGGCATCGACAATAGTGCCGTTAAATGATAGTGATTTATTAACTGTAGTAGTTCGGCTTTCTTCAGAGTGTTTAACTGCTCAACACTTGGGGTGGATGTAAACTTTTCCACTTCGAAAGACATAATATTCTCTAGTATCACTTACTTCCAATTACGTCACGTAGTTAATGTTTTCGAACACTGTAGCAGTTCCAAAGAATTACGGAGAATAACAGGATTCCACGTGGTCCTATAAAAATCACACCACAGCAACAAATTCTTAAACAGATAAACATATAACCTTCTCAGGTACTGTTCGCGATAGAGATATGATTGAAGCTATCGCACCACGGTACCAGGTCGATCGTGTAGGGTTAACAATCACTGACAACTTTGTCGAATCGGCCTCCATCTCCTTCAGGCTTCTTATCATCAACTGTTTAGCATCTTCGGTAGTCTCTCTCCCGGACAAGCCCCCAGTTTGTTACGGTGGATAAAACTCTTTACTAACATGCGGTTGTAATGTTCTAATTGAATTACACTCGCCACGCCCTCACGCATGCGTATCTCGATGTACATAACAATGGTGCAGCTACACGATTAGAAAGTTCCATAAATCATTTAAAGCATAGCATTGCTCGTGCTATATGAAAAATAAAAGTACTCAGTGCTTGACCTCGATGCTAATATATAAAGCACTCAGCTTTGCCTCGTGCTTTATTAGCATCTCGGCTGCGTGCCTTGTACTTTATTTTTCATATAGCACTCGCGGCTATGCTTTAACATATACTTACTACACACTCTGCTCCATAAATAATATTAAGAACACTTGACACAACTCCCTAGGTTGTTTTAGCAGTTCAGTGCCATCAATACTTAAAAAATACACACTCAGGCTCACCCCATAATGCTGTTAGCATCTGTCCAGTGTACTAGTTTTCAATATCTCAGGTGGCTGAGGTACTGTAGAGGTAACGTCACTGCAACGTTCCCACAATCAATGTTGGAAACTTGGCATTTATAAGAGGTGTAGCTATCCTGTGAGACTCTCCCCAGTGAGTGGTACATAACAGTTTTACAATGTGCACTCGTGCTCTGCCCGCATAAACGCACTCGTGCCCATCATATAATAACATGCACGGTATATTGCTTTGTTCTTTGAGATAATTCCTGCTACCAGGTCTCTAGTTGGTTAGAAACCTTAAGATAGTTGTCGTTGAACAATATGATGAAAAATGTGACTATTATATTGTTCAAATTGTACTTTTAATTAGCATAGTTGTGGTGGGCTATAACTGTCAACTTTTACTATTGAGTATTCATTTATAATAGTCAGGTGGCTTAGTGGAATTATTGTTACAGGGCGGATAAAAGCACCAATTTTTTTGTACAGCTAGTTTATGATGTACTTGTTAACATTAGCCTAGGAGCCCACTGCAATTTTTTTTGTTTACTCCGAGAATAACAAGATGGCTGCCATTATTAGCCAGAAAAACGTTTTTTCACTGTTGGAGTTTGAAAAAAACAAATATACTAAATTACTGACATTAGAATACTATAATAGATGTAACAATAGGTTACTAAGATACATACATAATTGTTACAATGGTACAAAATAACAAAAATAAAAAATGTTAGCATGTAGTTTGTTCATTTTCGCTTCTGTGTTTATTGCATTTACAATTACAAAGTGGTGAGCAGACTAGATTAGCTTTTGCACATTTGCATGCTGTGCATTCTCCTTTGCAAAAACATTTAATCAGCTCACTGCATGCTTTAGTTACCTCTGGAATAGTAAGCCAAACTGGCACCCAAGACTGTGACAGCGGATCCTTTGACCACCCAAAATCTTCTGGAGATGGAATCATCTGCTGCACTTGAGTACTGGTAGTCCATATTCCAGCTTGGTAAACTGCTCGTTTAACATGTTGATGAAGTGCATCTTGCATTGGTGGTATCATGTCCATTTTTCTGTTCTTATGACAAAATAATTCTTCTCTTGCGTCATTAACAGACATTAGGTGGCAGGTTTTACTATATAGAACATCTATTAGCCTCTCAATTCTCTGGAAATGCTCCTAGTCAGAATCTAAATGCTCAAATGGGTGGGTAGCCAGAAACTCAAATGTCTCAATGACTTCTTCATATGCCTGCCAAGCTTGCCATGCTGATTTCTTGCCTTTGCCTCTGAATGCAGATGTAGTGTCGCAGCCAGTTATAGCATGAAATATTGGTAGTGCTCATGCTCTTTCCTCACCAAGGTAAGTACAGATGGTATTAATACTATATAATCTGAAATTCTTGCCTGTACCAAAGGTAACCCAGATATCAGCAAGAGGATTAGTTGCTGTCAGTTTGAAGAATACACCAGCAAGAATGACAATAACATCAGTGTCCACAGTATGTACTGTAATTGTCTTAAGTCACTGCTCCAATGCATGTGATATGTGCACAACAACTCTGGTGTCTGCTTCCTCATGGTTGCAGTCTGGCATCACAGAGTTGGTTTGGCCCACAGATACTACAGATTCATCAGATGTCACATATACAACCTTGTTGGGTGGAAAAGTGGACTTAGCAACTTTAGATGTGAGGAAGGAGAACAGTTCCTTTTTGTTTCTTGGGTCACGTAGGAAATCTGCCCAATTGCCAGGTAGTTTAGTTTGACCATTTAGTTTGACCAGATACCATTCTTTGCACACCCTTGCCTCTCTTTTCCCTTACAAATACTTTAAACTGTTTGGAAGGTATGTGTCCCACACAAGGTCTATTTTCATGGAGTTTTGTAACTGTTTAGTCAAGTAAGGGATAAAAACCTGATCTGCATACTCTTCAAAGTTACACACTAAATTGGTGGGAAGAAAGTGCACAATAACTGCACCATCTAGCACTGTGCATTCGTATGTTTGAGGAGGATCAGATAGCCCTGACTGTCCAATGCAATTCAGCAAATCTGACTTAGAGTTTGATAAATGCAGCTTTCCCAAATCTGAGAGAGCAGGGGGAAAGGACTGAATCTCGTGGGCAAAGAACTCCTTTAAGTCTCCATCACGGCTTTGCATGGAGATGTACAACTGGCCAAACAGTGTTACATTATTCTGAAGTATTTTAAACTTCTTTCTTTGCTTAGAAATAGCTTTTGGCTGAGGTATTTTGAAAAGTGCAAATGAGTTTTTCTTGATTGGCTGATGTATAGACACAGAGCGACCTTCAATAACTTTTTTTACAAAGTCATGATACTGTGTGGTACCAGTATCTTCTAAGGCATGCAGGGCAGCTGTGGCTGAATCATCTACACAGATACAGTTATCAAGTGTTACTAACTCTGGAAAATCATCTAGGAAAGGATTTTCCATTTTGATGAATGTATTAATTTAAAAGAGGCTATTAACCTGCTTTTGAAAGGTTTTCTGAGCTGAGAGACCCTGCTCATGGTTTTGGAAATTCCTTGGGTGTTCTGGGTCAGCACCATACATGTACTGTTTTTCAAATTGTTTCTGCAACCTTGCCAACTCTGGTCCTGACAGCATCCATCATCTAAATGCAGCAGCATTTTCTGTGAGTCCAATACAACCGCCAGAGCCTTTTATGTAGGCATTTTCTTGCTCATGTGTTTGGTCAACTGGAATTGCTGAAAATGTGTTATTGGTCTTTGATAGAACCCAATGGCACTGCTTTTCAAACTCATCTTTGATAGGACTTGGCAAACACTTCATGTCTCTAATGTGGACAGGCAACCATCTTGCATAATTTACATGATCCAGTGCAAAGAAAAGAGGTGTCAGGTTCTCCAAGACTTCCACATACAAAGCAAAGTTCTTCTCTCTATGAGCCCGGACAAAGATCAAAATAAGAGTTTCATACCTCAAGATAAAGTCCCAGTACATAACGTAGGACTTCTCTTCTGCATGTCATCTTTCCAAGCTGCTTCAGATTGATTGCTTCCTGATTGCAAAAAGGCCACATTTTGGAGTTTCCAGAGGGTTAAGAGAGTTACTTGGTGGGCATGCCTGGTTCGCGCGAGATGAGAAACCTTCAAAAAGGAGTCAGCTGTACCAGATGAGGCAACCTCTGATTCAGACTTTTTCAGTTAATGCTGAAGTCCAGCTAGAACCTTCCAAGACATCTCCCAGTGTGCTCCAGAGGGCCATCTCTATGTGCAAGCCACCAAGCATAACAACATGCATTGACTCACCATGAGTATCTGGCCACATCTATTGTACAAGCTTTGCCAGGGCAAATAGTGGCTGATCAAAGGTAGTGACTGGAATTTGTCCAGGGTTTAGGTACCCAATTACCTGTCTTTGTACATTCATGCCATGCTTTACCATTGCAAGGGTAGCAGCCTTTTCATAGAAAAGTGGCAGTAGCATACACACAGCTGGAGGATCTTCTATGGGAGGTTGCTGTGAAGCATGATATGCAGCCCACACCAAACAATCTTCACTGGTAAGTTCTTCCTTCTCAACAACGGTCAGTGCATTCTCACTCCAGCATTTCTCCTTGGATTGTGCCTCACACAGGTAGGTTTGAAGCGGTTCTGTATTACTGTTCAGATGCATTGGTACATCAATAGCACTTGCCGTCAGAGCTACAGCTGGGACCGTGGCTTAATTATATATCAGGTAGGAGGTGCTGCTTGGGTCCGGAAGGCGATATTGTTGCTTTCACCAGGGTTCGCCTTAGTTGGAAATTGAAAAGAGTGATTCCAGTGCCATGAAAGGCATTGACAGCAGTGGTTGAGCTAGGGTTGTGGTCTATATTATGCTGTGCACAAACAGTAAATAAACCTTTCCGAAGACCATTAGGAGCTACAACACCATCTTTTTCAAATTGTTCACAGATAGAGGTGGCAATCCATTCTTCAAGTTCCATAACTCTGTCATATGAAATGCTGATTCCCATCTGATATAATTGATCAATAAGTTTCTTACTTCTGGTCATTTGATGAATATTCAAGCCAATATATACTGGGATAGGTGGCTCTTGCTGCAGAGTATGCCTTGTTTTCACATCATTTCTAGAGGGTGATTTCTTTTTTACATTGTACAGTAGAACTTCGGCAGCAGTAAGACAAGCTTGTGTTTCATGTCTGTCCTGATCTTCAAGTTGGGACCATTTAATATTAGTGAAACAAGTGATTTAAGGCTGGAGGGCAAAGAATCTTCTTGACAATTAGGCAGAAATGCACCAGTGAAGCTAACACAATGGTGGTTAAAAATGTCATTCCGGACTATCACTGCTGCTTTAGTAAGTATCGCAGCATCTTCTGAGAAGTCTCGTTTCTTAAGGGCTTCCTTTAACATATTTTTCATTCCTTCCTTGAAAATAATAATGGTGTTTTTGCTATCATGCTGCTCTTGTGCTTCTGGAAAATGCTGCAACAAAGTATCTGTCTGGTTTTGTTGACCAGTTTGTTAATACCTAGATCTTCAAGATGATTCACATAGAGGGAGTGTATTTCAGAAAGCTTGAATATGAGAGTTCCAGAATCTACAGCTTTTTCAATGTAGTTCGTTAGTTCTACAAATGTTCTTGACTCATTCAATTTTTCATCTATGTTTTGATGTTGCTGGCTTAACTTTCTGGTATGGCTTCTGAAATGATTTCTTAAATTAACCAAACATTTCAAGTGATACTTAGTTTCTTTTGCAATTAGGTCTCCTCCATCAATTCGAGAAAGAAGGATAGTA
This sequence comes from Dysidea avara, assembly GCF_963678975.1. NCBI lineage: Eukaryota > Metazoa > Porifera > Demospongiae > Dictyoceratida > Dysideidae > Dysidea > Dysidea avara. The sequence continues at coordinate 28,578,445 of NC_089272.1, forward strand.
TCCTGTAGCTCAGTAATCATGGTTCGTATATTTGTGTCTGCATCAAATGTTAGAACCTGATGAAGATTGTCTTCCTCATTTCCTTTCTGACAAAACAAGTAAACATCCATATCAATTGCCTGTCTTTTATTAGTTCTTCTTTCATACTCATGCTCATCCATGCAAGATTTTCTTTTCATTGCCTTTTTAAGCTTAGAATTGTTGTACAGTACTTCAAGTAGCAACTTTTATGCCAAGATGCACTGTGTGATAAAAAATTAGCAGAACTTTCATTTTCAAAATAGATATTCGTTGGAAGTGTGCCAATGGCCTGAAACTGCTCTATATTGGCCAGAAAGGATCTGTAGGCTTCTGATTTATCTTCACTTGTTCCTGGACCCTGCAATGGGCATTTCAAAGGCTCAACAGTTTCCTGTTGGCAAATGATACACTTTTTCCAATCTAGCTCCATATTGTTTGGAAATGTTGTCATCTACCAAGCAATGCATACTGTACTTATTCTAATAAAAGTAAGGCATTAGGAACTCACCAGAAGAAAATTTGACACAACAGATTATAAGGAAATCTGACACTCTTTAAACAATTACAACTCCCCAAAACACATGGCTCAATTTTCCTTTTAATACACACTTTGAGAAAGCAATACAGAGATTAACACTGCCTTTTAATTGTTTTTCTATTTTAATAAACATCATGTTTTGTTGTCTGAAGCCATTCAAAACATATGTTCTGGAGAAGAAACATGCTTTTACCCTTGTATATTTAATTTACAGCTGATGGAATACAAATCATACAATAGTAGTATAAATTGCTAATTTATAAAAATTCAAATTGGAAAATCAGGTGAATATTAATGATTTGGTGAGGGCTCCTAGACTAAAACCCATTAGTATCGTTTACAGAAGCTTTAAAAAATTTGGTGCTTTTATCCGCTCTGTAACAATAATGCATTTTAATGCTGCTAAGCCACTTGACTATAAGGGTATATAGTGAGAAGAACAGCTGACAACAGTGGTGAAGGTCTTGGAATTTGGCTTTAACTCTGGAGAACTTTCTTCAGCATTTTCGTGCTTTGTTTTGCTTTTTGGCGACAAATAAGAAAGCATGCACTAAATTTGACAGCTATTGAAGTCACTATTAAATTATAGTTCATTTTAAGCTACTCAGTATATAATTTGCAATCAGTTTCATCAGTTTCTTGTGTACCAAGAGGGTCAAATATATAATAGAAAATTATTATTAATTTAAGGTGAAGTAGGGTTTCAAGCTCATGAAGAATGCATTGTACATACTGTGGTATACCAAAAGGCTCGTGTCCGGGTAAAGTGACATTAAACAGTGAAAAAATCAAGCCCATAGCCATTATTGAGTTACGGTAACCATTGTCTTCTGAAGGCATATCAGTCAGTCAGTCAGTTAGTCAGTCAGTTACTCAGTCAGTCACTAGAAAAATATATATATATATATTTTAAATTTCATAGCAAAGTGTTTCCGGTCAATCTGAAGGCTTTTTTGGGCTTTGTTTTACCTAACCAATACTGCTTCATCATTGTCAGTGAAAAATGAAGCTGGTTTTCTTGGTGATTTTTTCATTGGCCATGCCCACACCTTTGTGGTCCCTACTATACAATACAAGATTAAAAATTTCACATGTCACTATGTATGAGTCTATTTGTGCTATTTGGGATTTATAATTTTGCAACTGCAATAATATTACATATGTAGCAATAGGTTTACTGCTTGCATGTGATTGAAGGTTGACTTGTTATGTAGCTGAAAGCTCTAAAGGCTATCCTGTTACACAGCTGAACTTTCTCCAGGATGACTAGTAGTTGAGCATTCCCTTCATAACGGAAATCGCCCATATTTTTCATAGTGGCTACTTTGGTTGCAGAGGTGCTTTTCAAGTAGTTCTTGATTCATAATGCTGTGTAACAGGTTGAGTATAGCTAACAACGAAGCGTAATGGATACTTCACTTTTGATAGCTGGAACACGTGGTGCCATTTCTTTCTTTTGATGTAGCATGCGTGATTTACCATTTTATTTTACAACAAACAAGTATACAAAAAATCTGAATTTTTAACTAGAGTAGGGATCATAGCACATCGATAAAAAGTACTGAAACAAGCTGTAGTGCACAATATTAAATCACAGTAAAACAATAATAAATGTGATATCCCTGCTGTGCTCAAGATACCACAGTGGAAATACTCAGTAGGGAAGTATAACACTTCTTATTGTTTTACTGTAATTTAATATCATGCACTACTCCAACATGTTTCAGTACCTTTTATCAATGCTCTATGGTCCCTACTCTACTGTAGGTTAAAAATCTAATTCACTGTGTTCATTTTATCCTGTATCTGTCACTGCCATTTCTTTTCTACAACAAATGTTTGAGCAGAATGATGGTTAAACTATGCATATGCAAACATATTTTCAAGTTATTTGTTTAGCCTGTAGCATGTTAAAAATCAGTCTGTTTTTTGTAATAGTTTTCCATGCTGTGAATGTTTATCTAATTCATCATACCAGACTATTATCTGGACCCATAATTGGCCAAGTACAGCTAGTGTGGACGCTCGACATACGAGTGTGTATTTTATAGGAACCAAGAAAACGTTGTTTTCATATGTATATCCATAGCTCAATAGTACTTGAGCAGTGATTAATCATTTCTTCTGTGGAAACTTCCTCAGAGTAGGACATCTCCCGTGAGTTAAAAGTCTCCCTGAGTCAAATCTGCCCAGCTATCTTTGTACCTTCAAAATCAGTTCTTCACAGTCTTAGACGATTCCTGTAGTAAAGGGAAAAAAGCACAAAGGCAAGTTAAAAGGAAGTGTCAAGGCTAACCACAGGTTGCTTTGGTACTTGCATCAGTGGCAGCTAAGAAATGGCTGCAATGATAGTAGTGCTAATAAATTAATGGTTATGTGCATTTGTTAAAATTTATCAGCATTAACATCATTGCAGCCGTTTCATGGCCGACATTTTTAATTTCACAACTTTTTTCCCCTGGCTTATTTAAGGCCACACCTTTTTTACAGCTTGGCTGTTTTTGTATACTGAATTTCAATGCATTTGCATTTTATAATGATTTTTGTAAAGTGTGTGAAAAGAAAATCAATATATATAGGTTCCAGAAAAAAATATTAAAAAATAAAGGAACTTTGAGGACTTCAATTGGCTACTTTGACATGCAAAGAGCCATAGTGTGTGTTTTTCTCCTGGGATCCCCATACAGTATGCTTTAAAGGGAAAATGTGACATGATTACATTAACCAGTTGCTTAATAACCTGGACTGTTTTAAAATTGCAGCTGCTTCTAGCTGCAAGTTTGTGCGTGTGAATCAAAATAAATGATGGTAGCTATTACAACATAGGTTTGTGGGAAAATCCCTACTTAAGGATTTCCCATGAAGCTAATAAGTAGGTATGTTTCAATAGCTACCATCATTTATATTATTCCTTTGTTTCACTATATTTTATCACTGGAACCCTATTTCATTTTTAAAGTTTGTTAACTTTTGTTATATGATGATATACATGTGTGTGTCTGTGACTGCTTTATTACCATATCTCATTCTTGCTACTTATCAAATGGTACAGTAGTACCATTTAAGGGATTGGAGTGAAACTTTAATGCGCCGCCTAAAATTACGCCTTCAAAATCACCCTAGAGAAATTTTACACAACAAAAATCACCTTTACGGAATAGTACTAGTCCACATAATACATACTATAGCATTAAATATAACAAAACACTAACAGGTGGCCGGTTATAGGATTTCTTTTAAAATCAACAAAACTTGAATTTTAGTCTCACTGCCTCACTGCCTAACCACAGTCGTAAGGCTAAATTCCAAACGAAGCAGCGCATGGCCACCATTTTATGTCACAATAACAAACTCACCAGTGGGATGTGCCTGTTGGGGTTCCAATGTGTGTAGGCCCTCTGTGCCTTGTCTTTTCTTTTATTTTCAATCAAGCTGCTTGTCTTCTTCTTTATCCAATGAAATCATATTGAGGCATTAATTTTTCGTATCAACACTTTCTTTCAGCGGCATATTTAGACACTACAGAAATTATTCAGAGCTGGATTTCAGAAATGCTTCAGTCCCGGTGCTACTATATGAGTTACACTTGCTAGATATCTGCAACTTCATGATTGGGATCCCATTCGCAATAGGTTTGTGACCACTCCCCCCTCCCCAAATAAAGATAATCGTGAAAGAGTACTAAGAATTGACCTCTTAACAATCTAGCTGTTTATTTAGCAATAAACAAGGTCACCTCACTCCTTGTTGGTATAGCTACATAGCTGCACACCCCTTAGCTGACTCAAGATATACTCTAATACAACAGTCACTCTAATACAACAGTCATGTATAATGGAACAGTTACAAGTTACATTGTTCTAGAAGACATAGTTATTATTATAAGAAAAAGAAGCAAGCACTAGTATAACATTGTTCTAAAGGAAACAGGTACCCCTCAGCAACAGCAAGGTCGACAGCTGGAGACACACAGGGATGCTTGCATCTAGAATGTGATCGCTGATACTCCTTATTGAATAGTGCAGCAAGGAGCACCTCAAACTACAGCGAAGCCTGCCCATAACCACAGAATATGGGGAACTCCACTTCTTACTGAGCAAATGAGCAAGATGTTTATAAGTGATGGCATCTACCTTTCCATACCTACAGATGTGGAAAATACAAGTGGACTAATACAAGTTATATTGTAGCTAACTGTGCCACAACAAAAAGAACTTAACAAACTAGTATTTTAAAAATTGTTAATTTAAAAATGAAGTTAGGAATTTATGCAATAAAAAGTAGTGAAAGAAGAGATGAATGATAGTGTAACAGCATAGCTCAGTGGGAAAGTCCCTACTTTGGCACATTAGCTATTATTATTTTGTTCAATGCCAAAGTAGGGACTTCCCACTGAGCTATGCTGTAACACCATCATTCATCTCTTGTTTCACTACTTTTTATTGCATAAAGTGTAGATCCCTACTTCATTTTTAAACTAACATTTTTTTAAAAACCAGTCTATACAAAAGATATAAGAGGAATGTATAACACATATTATTATCTACAGTAAAAATGTAGCTGAATGCAGCTAGATCATAAAGGGTCGTTTTAGTCATCCTTTGATTGTTAAAGGTGTGGTGGCATATTCGGATTGTTCAAATATGATGATGAAAATGCAATTATTTTATAGTTCCATTGTAAGTATCCACCTTCTCTTACAGTAGTATAGAAGCTTCAAATAGCTTTGTAGCATCTAAAAATGCTCCCCTAAGAAGTGTCAATACAGAAAGTTAACACCTTGGTACAATTTCCTTACATAAGGAAAATATGATCATGTAACTAAAGATAAAAGGTAAGGCAAAGCGCAGAATCTTGGCAACCCGAAAAAGTATGTGCCACATATGAGTATTGTCATACAAAATTCATTTTTGAGACTGCGGTCAGGCAGGCAGGCAGGCAGTCCCAAAATCTAGTTTTGAAATTTATTTTATATTTGCTCAAAATTATGCTCTCAAGATCTAGAGTTGGCTGTTTATTATATAACTTTAAAAAAATGGAATTTTCATCTAGAGTAGGGACCATAGCACATCGATAAATATTACTTAAACAAGTTGGAGTAGTGCACAATATTAAATCACAGTAAAACAATAAGAAGAGTTATATCCCTAGTGTGCTCAAGATACCATAATGGAAATGCACAGTAGGGATATAACACTTCTTATCAAGACACACGATAGTGTGTCGTGCGGCCCAAGAAGCCGGCGCGCCACACCGTGAGTATATTAGCAGGAAGAAAGAAAATGCAATTTTCACACCTATGTAGCTCTGTGATCCCTTATCCGATTGGAACTAAATTTGCTAGAGACGTGCCGCCCAGTTAGGGGAGGCTACATACCAAATTTGAAGAAAATCGCTCTAACCATTTCCGAGATACGAGCGAACACAATTTCGTTTTAATTTCTTCGTTTTTTTTCTTCTTCATCTTCTTCATTTCGCACACAACACGAATTCGTGCTCGGATTGGGCTGAAATATGGCACACTTAAAGGGCTCATTAAGGCGGATCTCCGTACCAACTTTGGTAGGAATCCGATGAACATTCACGGAGTTATGACCGATTATTTGCGTAAAATAAGGTCGAAGGTCTGTCACGCCTACAGGGTAAACCCCTTGGAGGAATCAGTTGAAAATTGATATGTACATGGAGCAACCATCTTAGGAGTGCCTTTTTGTGGTTTGAAAGAAATCGGGATAAAGACCATGGAGATATGACACAAAACCCAACCTGTGTCAAAATTAAGCGATCGATTTTTATGAATAAAAAAACTATTAGTTTTCGTGTCTACCAGGCAAACCGCTTATAGCAACGAGCTGAAAATCAGTATGTAGCTGGAATAATCATCATAGAAAGTTCTAGCAGTAGTACAGAAGAATCGGATTACAAATCACTGAGTTATGATTCGAAAGGCAACTACGTGCAGCAAATGCGAGATCGAGATACTCTAATAGAACAGTCACCCTAATAAAGCATTCAGCTGCATGTATAATTTACACAGTTATATTACATTGCAAGTTATTCTGTAGGGAATTCAGCTACAAACAAGTCACCCTGTAGACAGATCAGCTAGAAGAAGGTACCTAATAGAGAGTTCAGCTACAAAGAAGCCATCATGTAGAGAGTTCAGCTCAAATAAATCACCCTGTAGAGAATTCAGCTACAAACAAATTGTCCTGTAGAGAGATCAGCTAGAAGAAGTTACCTTGTAGAGAGTTCAGTTACAAAGAGACAATCATGCAAAGAGTTTAGCTGCAAACAAATCACGCAGTAGAAAGTTCCGCTATGAACAGATCACACTGTAGAGAGTTCAGTTAGAAACAAGTCATCCTGTAGATAGATCAGCTAGAAGAAGTCACTTTGTAGAGTTCAGCTACAAAGAAACTACCATGTAAGAGAGTTCAGCTGCAAACAAATCACCTGTAGAGAGTTCAGCTAGGAACAAGTCACCCTGTACAGAGATCAGCTAGAAACAAGTTATCCTGTAGAGAGTTCAGCTAGAAGAAGTTACATTGTAGAGAGTTCAGCTACAAAGAAACTACCATGTAGAGAGATCAGCTGCAAACAGTTCGCCCTGTAGAGAATTCAGCAACAAACAAATCACCCTGTAGAAAGATCAGCTAGAAGAAGTTACCTTGTAGAGAGTTCAGCTACAAAGAAACCATCATCTAGATAGTTCAGCTGCAAACAAATTACCTGTAGAGAGTTCAGCTACAAACAAATCTCCCTGTAGAGAGATCAGTTAGAAGAAGTTACCTTGTAGAGAGTTCAGCTACAAAGAAACCATTCTGTAAAGAGCTCAGCAGCAAAAAAAATCACCTGTACAGAATCCAGCTACAAATAAATAATCCAGCTACAAATAAATCATCCTGTAGAGAGAACAGCTAGAAGAAGTTACCTTGAAGAGTGTTCAGTTACAAAGAAACCACCATGGACAGTTCTGTAATAAATATATGTATTATATATATAATTTGTACATTTACTGATAAAATCAGAAATATTTAAGGTACATCTGCTTCATCTTTTCTTCTTCCTGTGGTAAAGAAAAGAATAGGTTTAAAAAGTCCCAAAGCAGGTCATAGGCCGGCTTTGGGGTATACAAATACAAAAAGAAGTGAAATCTAATCCAAAACAGCCAAGCTGTAAAAAATGTGTGCGGCCCTCAAAAAGGCTATGGTGAAAAAAGATATGAAATCCAAGGTGGCGGCCAAGAAATGGCTGAGATGGTAGGTTAATGGTAAAAATTTTAAGAACAACAATTCAGGTGAATTTGGTGCTGCTTGGTCTTGGCACAAAATTCACCTGAATTGTCGTTATTAAAATTTTTACCATTAACCTACCATCACAGCCATTTCTTGGCCGCCACCTTGGATTTCACATCTTTTTTCACCATAGCCTTTCTCAGGGCCGCACTCTTTTTTTACAGCTTGGCTGTTTTGGATTAGATTATTTTACTGTGATTTAATGTCATGGACGTTTCATTACTTTTTATCGATGTGCTACTCTAGTTGATAGTTCCGAATTTTTCTGTGTACTTGTTGTTTGTTAGTATATTATGAATCAAGGTGTTCTGTTCCGAGAAGGTCTTTTGACTGAATTATAGCTTTTTTTTAATGTAGAAAGTTGATAGGTTGCTCTATACAATATTACTGTTTTGATTTACATAACATGTAAAGAATGCTATAAGTTTAACACTTCAATGCTATAACACTTCTTAGTGATTAGTGATTTAATATCGTGTACTACTCCAACTTACTGTATTTCAGTACTTTTATCAATGTGTTATAGTTGAAAATTCCAATTTTTTTAGTGTACTTGTTTGTTAACTTAAAAAAAAATTATTATTGGTGTATTGCATCTGAAATGGCACCACACACCCCAGCTAGATCAATTATCATCTGAAAAGTGAAGCATCCATTACGTTTCGTTGTCAGCTATGTTCAACTTGTTAACACAGCATTTCAAATCAAGGACTGTTCAAAATGCACCTCTGCAATCAAAATAACCACTATGAAAAATATGGACAATTTCCGTTTCGAAGGAAATTCATTACATGCTACCACCAACCTGACACTTTTTGCTATCAGCAAAGATGAATGGGACACAAAGGAGGACACTGGTAACTCCATGAAGAATGCATTGTATGTACTGTGGTATGCCAAAAGGCACCACTCGGGCTGAAGCGACATCGAACAGTGAAAAAATCAATCCTGTAGCCTTAGCTGTCATCGAGCTATGCTTGTCTGAAGGAATTAGTCAGTCAATCAGACATTCAGTTAGTAGGACTCTTTGTTAAATAAATTTTGTTTAAATTCTGTAGCAATATGTTGACAGCGTTTCGGGTCGATCTGAAAGTTTGTTTGGGCTTAGTTTTACCTAACCAATACTGCCTCATCATTTTCTGGGAAAAGTGAGGCTGGATTTTAGGTGACGTTATTTTGTGGGTCACACCTACTTCTTTGTAGTCCCTACTATACAGTACTATTGTACTGTATGAGATAGTACTGTATGATTTCCTGACTGCTGTATTAGAGTAAATGACTGCTGTATTTAAGTGTATTGATCTTGTTTTGGAAAGTTTAAATAATCAGCCAAGAAACCATAGAAATAATAAAATTTTCGTTTTCTTGATATGAATTTAGTAGTAATGTTTAGACTACAACAAGTTTGATACTGAAATTTGATTGGCTGAAAACGTGGTCTCTAAATCTCGTAGAGCCACGCTCATGTCCAATAGAGACCACGCTCTGAGGCGATACGAAACACGATAATTACGCGCCTGTAACATTGGCAACGCATGGGTGTTTAAATGGCTAGTAACAGCCGTACTGAATTAGAGGGAGGTATAATGGGCTTGTTTGTACTAATCAACACTACATTACTTGCTTACAAGCAGCTGTCGAGGCACAACAACAGCAACAATGAGTTGTAGTCCAGTCGCTGAGTCCAGTACTTCGATACATAGCATGCTCCTGTAACATTGGCAACACGTGGGCGTTTAAACGGATAGCAACAGCCACGCTGAGGTCCCGCCATGTAGGGAGGTGTAGAGGGCTTGTTTCTAGTAATTAGCCATACATTTCTCGTTTACAAGCAGCTGTCAACTCAAGGTACAATAACGAGTTGTAGTCTAAGTAAGTTAGACGTCAAGAACCACTGGGTTCTACAGGATTTAGAAAACCCTCAGGCCCTTAGTAGCGCCCGAGCGCAGTGAGGGCGCTACAGCCCAGGGCCTTCGAGTTTTCTAAATCCCGTAGAACCCTGGTTCTTGACGTCTAACTATTATGTAGTGTATTAGTATATGTAATAGGATGGATGGCTGTGGTATTCAGGATTAATAATGCAAGCATTGTAAACAGGAAGGAGTAAAATAGTGCGAAGTGAAGCCGAACACTATTTCCTTCCTGCTTACAATGCAAGAACTATTAATCCCAAATACCACAGCCATCTGTCCTATTGCAAATTAATCCGACAATCATAGCAACTGTTGGTAGGCAACAGAAATTTAAAATAACCACTGCAAAACACCAACCACACTTAGTAACTGTTGTCTAGTAACCATTACTATGGCCTTAAAATGTGACCGGGCCTGCAAAAACAGGGCATGTGGGCACAAACTACACCGTCACTCTACAGTTCATATCTCAGTGCTGGAACAGAATATTTGCATTTTGTAACATCATAAAGCCAATTAAATGCTCAATAAGAGCTAAAAATTGCAGTGCCATAGCACAATGGTACAAAAAGTTATGAGTGATGAAGTTTTTAAAAAGTAGGCAAAAATCATGTGCCCACATGCCCTATTTTTGCAGGCCCAGTCACAAATGATGTTTACCTTAGCAACTGTTACCTAGCAAATGTTGCTAGACAGCCATATTGTTGCTATGCCTTGGGGTTATCTATCGCTACGTTAACACTAGTTGTTAAGTCAAACATTTATTTGTAATAGAAACACACAATAGCCAATCAAATTAATATTACAGATTTTTGTCAAGGGACCTTGACAAACAAGTGTAATACTAATTCTATTGGCTAATAACAGTTTGAGTGTTTCAATATAATATGTCAAGCTGCTATTGAGAGTATTATACTGTAACACATTCACTTGTTGGATTATGAGTATAACTGATTAAGCTTTTGAGCACCGCACTATAAAATAATTGGTCTAACAAGTTTTACAACAAATTCAAATAATTACTGTATGTTCATTGTTTATACATGTAATATATTGTATATATTGTTAATGTTATAGACTCAGGTTCACTATCCACTGGAGCAGCTGTTGCTGTGACATTCACTATAACATTCATCATCACATTAACTGTTTCTGTTGTCATCACATTTTTGATCACATTTGTCATTGTTAAAAGAAAATTTGAGAAGATTTACAAGACTACTCACCAACCAACACAACAGATGCCATTGTATGACACAGTAATTACACCTGCTATTACTAAGAGTGATGTGAAGCTAGAAGCTAACCCAGCCTATGGTATAAGTGATAGAGTGACCATGGATAATAATCCTGCTTATCAAAGCTGCAAATGATGTCATAACTAACTCATTTGAGTGCATGTAGTTTGAAAAAACTCCTATGGTATTTTTTGTGCTGTTATATAATGCATAATCTTAATGTAGCACTTTTTTTAGCTACTTCATCACATCATTTAGTGTATCACCCATACACAGTGTTGACTTTTCCTGTATCAAAATTATATAATTTTCTTGCATATGTACTTAAAATGGGATAATTTTTAATAGTGTAAGTTTCCATAAGATATTTTTGTGCACTACCTGAGAGCTGCAGTTGTACATGTAACGTTAATCTAATTTTTCAGGTTTCGATGTTTTTATACTCTACTACAGCAAAATAAAGGTGCTCTGCACTATTTACTTATGGCTTCTGAGGCCAGCACAGCTGGAGGCTTGATAATGCTGCCGGGATTCTTATGGTCACCAGTAATCATCTATTTAGTCTGTGGCTTGTTTAATTGGATTCAGTGCATGCTTCAATTCATCATGCTACGGAGCAGACGATGTTTGTACTAGTAATAATATGGGTAGCAGTGAAATTTTGGATAAATACCACAAGTGTTGTATTGGAAATGGGGATAAATTTCACGAGGCGAAGCCGAGTGAAATTTACCATTTCCAATACAACAAGAGTGGTATTTATCTCTAATTTCACTGCTACCCATGCTATTCTCAGTTAATACCATACTCGCTGCATATACGCATGCTGTGCATTAGCGTTACTACGTATGCAATTTGTCACTATGTACTAAACACGAGTCGACACTAATTGGCTCTACATTGTCAACAAATTCTAGCCAATGAAATTACAATTACAACTTTTTCACTGCTGTCAGTGAAATATGGGATACATTTCACTACTACTATTGAGACTTTTGTATGGGCAGTGAAACAGGTATGGTATTATATGATGAAATAAGTAGCCACAAGTGAAGAAGGAATAGCAATATGCATGAAGAAAGTAAAGTAAGTCTTGTATATTCTTCATTGTGGTGCAATGAATAAAATAACCCGTAATTTATTGGCTATTACTCCGGTTACGCAATTAAGCAACAACTGTGGTCAGAGAACAGATGCGCGTGCCTCAGTTTCTACACCTTGATGCTAAAATTAAAACTAGTTTACGATTTTTAAACCGATAGGCTTTAAAATTTCAGACGGGTAACCATAGTATTTTAGCTGTAAAAGAGTGCTTGTCGTTTTTGGATAGGACCTTCTGGCGAGGAATGGCGTGGTGATGAAGAAGACTGATTGGTGAAAGCTCAAGTCTGGAAGAAGACTATCTAATGTTTGAGAAGTTAGAGGACATAAGTAGAACCGCACATTTGATTGTATAATTTTCAATAATGTATTGTAAAAAATTTAAGACTCTAAGCCAAGAAATGTAAGACTAGTTCTAATTTAAAGCGAAAAGTATAACTAGCGTTTGGCAATGAGTTAAAACATGGGATTTGAATTAAACTGTGCGCTGTTGATTCTTTACCTTGGGTGAAGTAGGTTTTGTACAATTGGTTAGCCCATTTGTGAGTTATAAAGAGAAGAATATTTTGTGGGAAGCCATACCAAAAATAGTACAGAGCACCCGTAATGTATGTAATACCATGCAAAAGCAGCCAAGTTTGTATAAAAGGATGTGGCCTTCAAAACTCCTGGGTGAAAAAAAGTTGTGAAATCAAAAGTGGCAGCCATTTCATGATGTGGATGATAATAAATTAACTTTAATAATGGCCTGTGCATTAATAAAATTTATTATCATCAACATTATTGCAGCCATTTCATGGTCGCCACCTTTGATTTCACAACTTTTTCATCCAGGCTTTTTGAAGGCTGCACCCTTTTATACAGCTTGGCTGTTTGTGTGGATTTCACTTCTTTTTGAATTTTAAAAAGCCAACCATAAACTGGCTTTGAGGTTTAATTTTTTTACACAAATTATTGTTCTACAGATGCAATGAAGATGATATAAGACAAGCTAGTGCTCTTTTAATACAAAGAAATATTTACTGATCCCATGCAAAGTCAATTTATACTGATATAATTTTTTGCTAGCTTGTTCATGGCTATAAAGTTGTAATATAAAATTGCAGTATTATAACAAAGTAAATCCCTATATGCTCTTTAGTGTTCCCATTATGCTTGCATTATGTAGGTTAGCAACATTTCTTATGATTATCTTGGAACATTTTAATCAGTGAATACTATATGCTATTTCACTACAAAACTCTATTGCAGTTTGCAGTGACTGTTCTATTAGGGAGTAACGATCCTAATCTCCATAGTTTGCACCTAATATGCTAGCATTATGCTGGCATAGCCGCATAACACTCCAACCTATTGTGCTTTTCATAATTATCGTGCTGGCATATTTTTCATAGTAATGCATTGAGTTCTGTGAATGATTAATCACTTTGTTGACATACAATTACATTCCCATCTAAAATATATAAAGACATTTCTGATAGTTGAATCAAGTGTTCTGGGTACTTTTCTTTAGTTAATCATTAGTTTTAGCCATAATACTAAGCCGTTTCATTATCTAAACAAATTACCTACTTTGTATATAAGTTATTGGTGTTCCACACATGTGAAATTATCCATGGTCTGATATAATCATCCACGTAGTTGGGTGTGAAATTTCACAAGAAGGTTTATTGGTTGCTTGCTTTATATATACAAATGTGCAAAAATATTATTTTAAATAATTAATATTATTTTTTAGTTGAGGTTTCTGCAACTTTTTCATGTTCCCAAATGTAAATATAGGCTTTCCAAAATCCAGTCTTATTTTTCAGCAGTCACCATACTCAACACTCTAATAGGTGTATTTACATCCATTCATAATTCAGTTGTTAATTTGTCAATATTCACTTCATTGATGTATTTGCCTTTGAGTAGTTACAGTTTGATGAAGCAATAACCTACAGCTATAACTTGGGATGTGGCATAATAAGTATGTGTATGAGTCAGCAATTGTACTGACATTTTGAAGCAATTTTTTTTCGGAACTGCTCATTAAGCTTGAACAGTTCCATAGTAATATAATTATTATGTTCGCTTGCTCAGCCATAGCTAATAATTAGCTGTGCATGACAAGCATAGTTACAGTTTGTACATACTATGTGCATGGACATGCTAATGCATTCATCTTTGCAACGTAAAATATATTCACACATAGGCATAATTATGTACCACTGTGTACAAATACATAATAACGTATATAGTACATGGATAAACAGATGAACCTGTAAAAATGAAAAGTGTAATTATTTGCAAATAGTCCTTCATCCAGTAAAAGTCAAACTACAAACTGCTGTACAGAAATAAAAGAAATACTATAGCCTGAAAAATGAGGTAGAATACAAAATGTAGAAAATCACACCAGTATATCACACATGCTGTTACCAGCTAGGTTTAGGCAACCTGGGTGTACTTAACAACAGGATCATCACCCATGGAAACCTTCACTCCAGATGTAGATCCATGCTGTATTTCAGCATAGCTAATCTATGGTGAAATATGATACCATGCTAACATATATAAATTTCATTACGTACAGTACAGCTCACGGGTATGTGACGTGCGCTCGAGTGACCCGTGTGGATGCAGCAAGGCTACAGTGATGCTCCACGATAGCTAACTTTACTTGAGAGCATCATGCAAGACCAGATAACAGGTCTCACCTATGGTCTTGGGAGGCGGCACTGGCTCAGTTCTGCCAGCTGTGAAGTCTCCTATTGCAATGCCTGTGTTGTAGCTACCGAATACTTGGTAACTTAGCTACTGACTTGACCTTGACTCTGTCACGGACTATACAGTCAGTGCTGTAGCTAGTAGTATAGCTACCGTAAACCTAGATGGATTGGTCGCCAAGTAATGCCACAGAACCCCAGTTAGTGCATTTTTCTGATTCGTATTTTCTTTATTTAGATAGTTAAAGGAATGGTTAACCGAAAGTTTCAACTCTAGAAGCCAAGAAATTTCGAAGTTACAACGCTACGAAGGGCCTACGAAGTGCTAACAGGAAAAAATCGATTTGTACAGTGACAATAAACTACAGGCATTTAATAAAACTATCATAACATACGGATGCAGTCCTCTACCAAGATGCAACTTGCACCATCAAATTCTCCATGAACAAGCAGATCAATTGCTGGGTAAGTTTTGTCTTCCAGGCCTTTCCTACTTACACGGGGGACCGGCGAAGGAAAATGAACGTAAGAAAAAGCGATAGTGAACCGCTCGTCTAATGCAAGGCAGGCTAACGCTGATATCTTCTGTCTCCTTGAGAGTACTAACACGAAATAAAGCTTTTGGAACTCCTCTTGCTTTTGGGATCACGATGCTGCCAAGGTTTTAGGTGTTATCACTTTCTTTCATTGTGAAACAAGCGCTTTAGAATTTACGGATTTTTTTTCGTTTTCGTAAATATTCCACCCATTGCGTTCTGCGGGCCCAGGCTTGCGTTTATTGCATTCTACTGTATAATTAGCTAGCTATAGACTTGCACGAACATAATTATGGGACCGATCACAAATTTTTATGTGATTTAAGTGTTGTATGAAGTTACTAAACTCAGTAGCGAGTGTTCTCATGTGTGGCGAGTGTCTCGCGCGGCTAGTGCATATCCACGTGATATTTCACAGGTATTGTACAGTACATTGCAAAAGAATGATCCCACGAGAAGATGCAAGCATTACTTGCATGTGTACACTTGCGACGTTACCTTTGAGCTGTACTGTAGCACCTAGGTACTAATTTAATGTTAGTGGTGTTCACATAAGTGAACTAGTCTAGTTATGTTTGTATATATTATATACGTATAATATCAAGACTCACGGTAGTGAGTCGCGCGGCCAAGGAAAGTAGGGAACGCGACTACCGTGAGTTATTTACATGAACGACTAACTCTATAGAGCGCACACCTAAAACCTACCTTTAAAACTATTCTTTTGTAAAAAAAACCTCGCGATACAACAAAACTTTTGGTATATTGTTATATAAGCGTATTACTAAGTAAGTAACCTCTATTATATTTTAGTAACATCACATGAAATTTTGCTAAAAACGTCGTATTCTTCTCTTTCTTCTTTGCATACTTGTTAGCGCGAGCTGCCCATTTTTTAAACTCTTGTATCTTACATTGTGATAGTGGCACAGCCTTGGATTTGATATCACAAGTTCTTTGGCTAGTTAAGTTTCTTCAATACAAATCATGAAACTCCACCGCCCTTGAGAGCCATCATAAGTGATTTTCTCAAAGTTTGATTCATTCACTCTTGCACTTCATGGGAAAATCTTTGATATGTAATTAAACATATGGAGTAGTTTTGCTCGATCATGAACTGCCATTTTTCTGGGAAGTGATGAGTTAATTTCCATAAGTGCACTCATAGGGTAATAATATCACAAACGCTAATTGCTAATTTATTTTGCGGTCTTTTAGAACCCTATCTTAAATATAAGACACCACTAACTACGGTAGCGTTTCGGTGAAACTCGGTGCAAATTTGGCTGTAAGCGTCAACGCTAGGTGAACATGATCAGTGTAGTAAACCCAGTGAACCTGCTATCGCTCATGCTATTCTGGTAAGTGTTTGTTATTCATTTGTTATTTAATAATGGGTCTGAAGTAGCTAATGCAAGTCATATTGATTAAGCTTGTTTGATTGATCCTACTTTGCTTGGCAGCGCCCTTTTTTACAGCCCCAAGGCTGTTTTGTGTTAGGATATCACACATTTTTTTCACTGAGCAAGACCACAAAATTTAATGCATAAAGCTAATAGCTAGTTTCATACAAGCCACTTTTGGATATCACAACAGCTTCAACAGTTATTGTGTGTATTACATCATAGCTTTGGACATGAAGTGGCAAAACCAAAGAATGTAGTTTGGTACAAGTAGGCAGGTACTTTTGGTGTTTCAATCTCACTAGGGTATGGCTTCTAGGCACCGTTAAAACCATCAGTGAACAGATTGAGTAAAGGCCATTTCCCAGCAGGTGGGAATGTGCCCCAAACTTCTTATTATACTGGATTGTCCCTTGAAATGCACCAACAAAGTCGTGTTGTGGGCTAGTAAGAACAAGGACTGATATCAAGTTGCGGCCAAGTATTACCATGATCAATCTGTTAAACAACTGGTAAGAACAAGAACTGATATAAAGTTGTGGCCAAGTGAATGCAGTATTACCCATTCTCTTTGTATCTAGCTATAGCTATATAATAAAACTAGAGTAAATACACATGCAACTGTTATTAAATTGTCATTTGGCCACTTTTTAAAAATCACATTCACTTGGCCGCAACTTGATATCAGTCCTTGTTCTTACTAGTCGTATTGACTGAGCTGGTTTGATTGATCCTACTTTGCTTGGCAGTGCCCTTTTTTTACAGCCCCAAGGCTGTTTTTGTGTTAGGATCAAGACACACGATAGTGTGGTGTGCGGCCCAAGAAGTTGGAGCGCCACACCATGGGTACATTGACAGGAAGAAAGAAAACGTCATTTTCACACCTTTGTATTTCTGTGATCACTTATTCGATTGGAATCAAATTTGTTAGAGTTGCCCGCCAGCCAGGGGAGTTTACATACCAAATGTGAAGAAAATTGCTCCAGCCATTTCCGAGATATGAGTTGCCAAAGTTTCAATCATTTTTCTTCATTTTTTTTCTTCATTTTTTTTCTTCGTGTTTTCACACACTTGTAAAAATTGCTATAAAACGCAAATACGTACTTCAATTGCCTTGAAATTTGGCTCACTGAAAGGGAGTCCAAGGGTGAATCCTAGCATCAAATTTGGTGCAAATTGATGAATGATTCAGGAGTTATGACCAATTATTCGCGTAAACAAGATTGATTTGTTGTCATGCCTACAGGGTAAACCGCTTCATGGAATGAGTTGAAAATTGCTATGTAGATGGAGTAACCATCGTAGGAGTGCCTTTTGGTGGTTTGAAAGGAATCGAGATAAAGACCATGGAGATATGACACAAAACCCAACCTGTGTCACAATTATGCAACCGATTTTTATGAATATAAAAAGTATTAGTTTTTACGCCTACTAGGCAAACCGCTTAGAGCAATGAGCTGAAAATCAGTGTATAGCTGGAATAATCTTCATAAAAAGTCCTTGCAGTAGTATAGAAGAATCGAATTACAAACCACTGAGTTATGATTCGAAAGCCAACTCCGTGAAGCAAATTCGAGATCAAAATCTCTAATAGAACAGTGACCCTAATAGAGCATTCAGCTACTTTATTTACTCCATTACAGAATTCTATTACATTACAAGTTATTCTGTAGGGAGTCCAGCTGCAAACAGTTAATCTTATAGACAGTTCAGCAAGAAGCAAGTCACCCTATAGAGAGTTTAGCTCCAAATATATTGCTGTAGTGATTCAGAACATTACAAGTCACACTGAAGAGAGTTCAGCTATAAACAAGTCATGCACCGTGTAGAGAGTTCAGCTACAAACAATTCACTCTGTAGAAGTTCTGCTACAAACAAGTCTTCATGCAAAGAATTTAACAACCAAAATCCACTATGTAAAAACTTCAACTTTACTAACAAGTTACTCTGTAGAGAGATCAGCTAGAAACAAGAGAGAACTCAGCTAGAAAACGTCACCTTGTAGAGAGTTCAGCTACAAACAAATCACACTGTAAAGAGATCAGATAGAAGAAGCCACCTTGTAGAGGATTCAGCTGTGAAGTGATCACCCTAGAGAGAGTTCAACTACAAAAAAATCACCCTGTACAGAGTTCAGCTACAAAGAAACCATCCTGTAGAGAGATCAGCTAGAAACAAGTCACCTGTAGAGACATCAGCTACAAAGGAACCACCCTGTAGAGAGTTCAGCTACAAAAAAATCACCCTGCAGAGAGTTTGGGACCATCCTGTAGATAGTTCAGCTACAAACAAATCACCCTGCAGAAAATTTGGGTACCAAAAATCACCCTGTAGAGTATTCAGCTATAAACAAATCACCTTGTAGAGTGTACAACTAGACACAAGTCACCCAGTAGAGAGATCAGCTACAAGAAGTTTCATTGTAGAGAGATCAGCTAGAAGAAATCACCTTGCAGAGAGTTCAGCTACAAAGAAACCACCATGTAGAGAGTTCATCTACAAACAAATCACCCAGTAGAGAGTTCAGCTACAACCACATCACACTGCACAGAGTTTGGCTATAAAGAAACCATTATGTAGAGAGTTCAGCTACAAAAAATCACCCTTAGAGAATTCAGCTACAAACAAATCGCCCTGTAGAGAGATCAGCTAAAAGAAGTCACCTTGTAGAGAGTTCAGCTACATAAAACCACCCTGTAGAGAGTTCAGCTGCAAAAAAATCACCTTGCAGAGAGTTCAGCTATAAACAAGTCACCCTGTAGAGAGATCAGCTACAAAGAAACCATCCTGTAGAGAGTTCAGCTACAAATAAGTTACCCTAGAGAGAGTTCAGCTACAAAGAAACTATCATGTAGAGAGTTCAGCTGCAAACAAATCACCCTGTAGAGGATTCAGCTACAAACAAATCGCCCTGTAAAGAGATCAGCTAGAAGAAGTCACCTTGTAGATACATAAAACCACCCTGTAGAGAGTTCAGCTGCAAACAAATCACCTTGTAGAGAGTTCAGCTATGAACAAGTTACCCTGTAGAGAGATCAGCTACAAAGAAACCATCTTGTAGAGAGTTCAGCTACAAAGAAACCACCATGTAGAGAATTCAGCTGCAAACAAGTTACCCTATAGAGAGATCAGCTAGAAACAAATCATCCTGTAGAGAGTTCAGCTACAAACAAATCACCCTGTAGAGAGTTCAGCTACGAAAAGATCACTGTGTACATAGTTCAGCTATAAGAAGTCACCTTGTAGAGAGTTCAGCTACAAAGAAATCACCATGTAGAGAGTTGAGCTGCAAACACGTTACACTATAGAGAGTTCAGCTACAAACAAATCACCCTGTAGAGAGTTCAGCTACGAAAAGATCACTGTGTAGATAGTTCAGCTATAAGAAGTCACCTTGTAGAGAGTTCAGCTGCAAACAAACCACCCTGTAGAGAATTCAGCTACACATAAATTGCCTTGTAGAAAAATCAGCTAGAAGAAGTTACTTTGTAGACAGTTCAGCTACAAAGAAACCATCATGTAGAAAGTTCGACTACAAACAAGTCACCCTGTAGAGAGATCAGCTAGAGGAAGTTACCTTGTAAAGAATTCAGCTACAAAGAAACTATCATGTAGAGAGTTCAGCTACAAACAAGTCACCCTGTAGAAAGATCAGCTAGAAGAAGTTACCTTGTAGAGAGTTCAGCTACAAAGAAACCATCAAGTAGAAAGTTCAGCTACATACTAGTCGCCCTGTAGAGAAATCAGCTAGAAGAAGTTACCTTATAGAGAGTTCAGCTACAAAGAAACCATCGTGTAGAGAATTTAACTACTAATAAATCACCTTGTAGAGAGATCAGCTACAAGCAAGTCAACCTGTAGAGATATCAGCTAGTTACAAGTTACCTTATAGGGATCAGCTACAAACAAATCACCCTGCAGAAATATGTGTTGGAAACAAATCACCATGTAGAGAGTTCAGCTAGAAAAAGTCAAAAAAAGAGTTCAGCTACAAACAATGGGAGTTTCAGCTACAGTTCAGTTATGTATAAGAAGTCACTTTATTACATCAGTATATGATTATCTTTCATTGTTAAATATACAAATATTTTTAATCAGACAAAAAGCTGTACGAAACATTTCTTCCTTTGTTCCACAATTCCTGTAGAAAAGAAAAAAAAAACAAGTTATAAGGAATCACCAAAGCCAGTTAATGCATGGCTTTGTGGCTTGCAATACAAAAAGAAGCGATATCTAAACCAAAACAGCCAAGGTGTAAAAAAAGAGTGTGCCCCCCAAAAATGCCAGGATGAAAAAAAGATGTGAAATCCAAGGTGGCGGCCAAGAAATGGCTGTGATGGTAGGTTAATGGCAAAAATGTTAATTACGACAATTCAGGTGAATTTGCGTTGCCTCCTCCACTACGATTCGGCACCAAATTCACCTGAATTGTCGTAATTAAAATTTTTGCCATTAACCTACCATCACAGCCATTTCTTGGCTGCCACCTTGGATTTCACTTCTTTTTTCATCCTGGCCTTTTAGTGGAGGAGGCAACGCAGATTCACCCGAATTGTCATAATTAAAATTTTTGCCATTAACCTACCATCACAGCCATTTCTTGGCTGCCACCTCGGATTTCACATCTTTTTTCATCCTGGCCTTTTTGGGGGGCGCACTCTTTTTTTACAGCTTGGCTGTTTTGGTTTAGATATAATATACTTCAGTAAAACAGCCACAATGCATTGTGATGCTGATAAGCATAGACTATTTTTACATGTGCAGGGTTACATAATCATGAAACTGCTTTTCATATCCAAGTTTGAAACTTGTACAGAAGTACAGATTTTCCTTACTAGTGAACCTCTGTAGCTTAGCTCCTTGGATATCATTTCAGTATCTTTTTCAAGGGGTTTGACTCTATGCAAAACAACAGCATTAACATTAGCCAACTGCATCTCAATACTGTGGCTTAGTTTTGTAAAATACAACTGTAACTAAGAATTGTGTCTTGCAACACACATAGGAAGTGACCTTCGTAAGTCTCCTATGTTTTACATAGTAATAATAAATGCATAATAATATTATGAAGCTGATGTCCATCCATACACATAATTCCTCACTCCTTGTGGGCTCTTGTCCTTCACATCATCATGTTGATGAGCTGTTGATTTAGAAGACACAGCATATACTGCTCCAGTAGCTGCCTTTTGATGTGGAACATTCTGTTGAAATTAAAGTGCAAGTACATATAAGCATCAACGACTATCAAAGATTTCATCACAATTTTAACTACATGATGAAATCTAGCTGCCCAGTATAAGTAAGATGACTAATAACTTCAATGAACAGTTTGTATATACACTACATATAGACACATAAATACATACATACATACATACATACACACTCAGTTACAGCAGCTAATTTTTCAAGTGTTTCTGCACTCAAACATCGATACACACACATGTGCATGCACGCACGCACGCACGCACACACACATCAGTGATCTTCACTATTCACCATGAATAGATAGCCACACCAATGCACTACACATTAGCTCCACAACTATGCCACTGATTTGCTCAGGATGCTTTTCACAAGTAGATTTCTAGAGATGTGTGCAGGCCACTGGAAATGCTTTGGCACTTTGCAATGCCATTAGCCAGCTGGGTAGAGATATGAACAGGACAGCTGCCCAGATGTTTTCTACATAAATTTCGTTCATTTTCAGTAGCACATGTACAGATGGTCTTGAGAGCCCAATATTAAGGCTGGAGACATCATATGATCTACTTGACCATTTTCTGTTCTTATATCAATCGCCTGCCATTCATCCCTACCACCACCCATGGTGATGTGCTCGTGTTACAGATACTGTCATGAAAAAAATCATAGTTATGCCAGTTGCTATGGAACAAACACTATGGTGGGCAGCATTCATGGTGAAAATAAACTTATTGGTTTTGACCTTCCCAAACTAGACCGAATTGAAATGTTTAAAATTGCATATTTCACAATCTATTGATGTGCATAAATTGATGGTTTTCCCAAATATGGTCACAATTATTAGGTTCCAGTGATAAAAAGTAGTGAAACAAGATCTATGAATGACAGTAGCTTTACAGCATAGTTATGTCCAAAAATGACTACATTGGCATGCTACTACCATCTGTTCAATGCCAATGTAGGGATTTCCCACATACAATCCTGGACATGTGTAGCTGTCAAGCACAGTTACCAGTTCATTTCATGTAATACCACACTGATAAATGTACTGTACAATAATACCAGCTGTTTTGGCATACATTACAGGATACTTTAACAAAGCAGTGACGTATTTTAATAAAACAGTCAGCAAATTTTTGAGTTTAAAGTAGACTGTAAAACTCGAGTACTTTCAAAATTTAATTTCACATGGCATTACATACGTACTGTGTAATTAAGTAATACCTTTAACACATCAGACAAACTATGTACTTTCAAAATTCTATTATACTATTGCCTTTCAAGAATGGAGATGGTCACCTTGTGTGTAGCTAAATCTCTGGTTTAATTTGAAGTGATATTAGATGCACTGTAGTTATATCATACAGTACTACTCATCATACAGTACAGTAGTACTGTATATTAGGGATCATGACATTTTCTGGCTAAAAATATCACCCAAACAACCAGTTCACATTACCTTCCTGGTACCTTGACAGTATTGGTTAGGTATAACCAATGATTTAAGTATGACCCTAAATGCTTCCATTATGTACATACACTGTAGTTACAAAACGAAAACTATTCAACAGAATTTTCTACTGACTGACTAACTGCCTGTCTGATACTTTCAGTCAAGCATAACTTGATAACCACTAAGGCTACAGGCTTGATTTTTTCACCGTTTGGTGTCACTTCATTCCTAGATGTGCGTTTTGGCATACTGCTGTACGCAAAATGAACATATCACAGACTTACCTTTGTCCTCCTTCATAGTGATGCAATGTATAGCTTCCTGTTTATTAAACGGGAATTGTCCATATTTTCTGTAGCAACTGGATTGATTGCAGAGACATCTTTGTTTGTAATGCTGGAAGCGTACTGACCACTTCTTCACTTTTGAGTCAGTAATTGATAGTTGGGGCATGCAAATCATTTGTGTTTTTCGTGTTGGCTGGATTGATTGCAAAGGTGCTTCTGCTGCTGTTCTTCGTTTGTAGCACTGTGTAATGGGATGAACATAGCTAAAAGCAAAGTACAATGTTTACTTCACTTTCAAGTCAATAATTGGTAGTTGGGGCGTATGTTAAGATGAAAACATTAACTCTGGTGCCATCATTTCTTTTGATACGGTATGTGCAGGTTTACCAGTCACAACAATGTTACAAAAAACTAAACAAACAAGTATAAGGTATAGGAATTTTAAGTTTGATTATGGATCATAGAAAAAAAGCTAGGAAACAAGGGAGGTCACCTACACCTGCAGATATATTAGTGAACATTTAATTTCATAGATATAGACTGAATCAGGGATTAAATGTTCACTAGTATATCTGCAGGTTTGGGCGACCTCCCTTGTTTCCTTACTTTCTTTTCTATTGAGCTTAAAATTCCTAATGTTTGTCACTTAATATATACTGTACATAGTTTCATGCATGGGCTCCATCATCTAAAGTCACACAAAATACCCAAATAACCTTTGGACATATAGTACTTTACTCAACCATATTGAAGGACCTTATTATACACTACTGTAAAGATTCTAGGTACCTCCACAAGGCTACAGACATTAGGACACTGAAATTCAGCTTTCAAACAAGACCTGTGTAGTTTTCACGTACATAAGGTTTGTGTAGATTCCTGAGGGACATGTACTGTATTACATAAATGCGCTGTTTATATACAAACAGTATGAACTGATTACATATTATTTACTGCTGGCTCATCTCTTATTTCATCATAACGATGAGGATATTTAGCTTCTGCTGCTTTTGTAGACACAGCATATTGCACACCGGTAGCTGAGCTTTGATGTGGAATAATTCCAACAATGTGCTGTAAAGCAAGTATGTAGCAATACATGATGTAAATATTGCTTTAAGTAAAATGTGTAGATAACGTATCAAAATGCATTTACACCTTCCTACAATGTAGTAATCACCTTTTTGTTATCCACTGCTACATAGGCATATTCAGGTGGTGGTTCATTGAGTGAGGCCATTGAAGCAGTTTTAGTAGACACAGCATATTCTACTCCACTAGCTGACGATTGATGTGGGACAACTCTAGTACCAGGCTTATCAACTGCATCATACTGGGTCTCTGGGAAAGCATCTTTTGCAGAACTGCCTGTTGGGCTTTAAATACAATAAAAGTAATATAAAAAGAACTCATTAACGATAAAGATTAAACTTAATAAACAATGCATGACTGTACTGGGGCCTATGTAGTACTGCTTAATAGCTTAACAGCTGACTTATAGCATACCTCTGCAGAGCTGCATACGTCTCCTTCTCAAGATCAGCTCCACCTATTGTAGGAAAGAGTTTCTATTTACTATAGAAGTGTGTGGAGTCAAATTGGTCAAATTCTACCCTAACTATAAAGCACAGCAAAATAATTACTCTATAATATTTTTTTTTGAAAAATGTTACTTTTGAAAGGTTTAGTAGCTACATGTTTCTGTGTACAGTGTACAACCATGCAAAGTGAGGCTACATAATATTATAGCAATTACATGTACATATAGCATTAAAATAAGGTGTTGTGGGCTTCTGACAACTATTTTAAGTGCACCGTTTTGCTATTAGTTTCATATGTTAGTGACCGTTTCCATATAATCCAACACAGTTATTTTACTGAATCTCTGCAAGTAAATATACTGTCTAACTGCCTGATTTCACTATTTACACCGATGCATCAAGATTGTGGGGTTGCAGTGCATGCTTTTATTATTACACAATGGCTTCAGTCGCAGTGGTCATCGGAATGGCTTCCTATCTCAGTCATGGCTAAGGAACTAGTTCCCATCATACTCAGCTGTACAGTCTGGGGCCCATAACTAGCTGGCCACACAGTTCTGTTTCGATGCGACAATAGTAGTGATGTGGTTAGTGTCAACAAAGGAACGGCAGAGGAAAGTAATGTGATGCACCTCCGTAGGTGCTTATAGTTTTTTACAGTTTACCACTATTTTGTGAGCACATCACCAGCTGCCAGATTGACATTGCAGACCATACTGTATACCTGCAGTCTTTCTTTCATCTAAACCCACAAGCCTTTCCAATTGCAACTCCTGCGCCTCCACCACTCCAACAACTCCTGGCATTACCGAGACTAGAACTGGAATTCACCTAATTTTAGAAAGTTGTTTAAGTTTACCATCTATAGACATTGAACTCGAGACAGCTTATATGACACCAAACAAAACACAATAAACTTTTTTTTATATTGTAACAGCTAACAAACACAAATATTATATGTATGTTTTGATATATAATCATAATATATGGATTGTAATGCATTTGCTATTGTGTCACACATCATTCATTAATACATTCATCATTCGTTTGCATTTCCTCACATACCTATCATAGGTCCTCCAGCCATTGCGAAAACCCTCCCACATACAGGCAGCACTGTATATACACTAGATATTACCAACTTTCAGAATAGCATTCATAGGTACTACTACCAAGGTCTAGCATTGTCAACACAGAGATTATACAGCACTGGACAGGCACATTATCACTTATTCTGCCGCCAGCTCCATTGTTTGCCACTGCCATCGACTGAACACATATTAATGTTATTTGTGGCATACCTGGCCAATGAAGGCTCATTCTACAATTAAAGTTTACCTGTCAGCTCTCCATAACCTCCATGTGGCCACAGGGCATCATCAAATTTCTGCCAGTCAATTAATGCCAAGATTGGAACAAGTGCTACGTGGTATACCCACCATGTTCGAGACTACAATTACCATCCAGCTAATGAGACACTTTAAAATTGCACTTCTCCAGGAGGCCCACAACTATGACAATATACTTTTGTGGGCAGCCAGCTGTAATGTCTTCTTTGGTTTCCTGAAATGAAGCAAGTTTACTGTCCCATCTATGAAAGATTATGACCCATCAGTACACCTTTCCTATGAAGACCTGTCAATAGACTCCAGAGACTCCCCATCTGTAGTTCAAGTTCAGATAAAACAATCCAAGGCATTCGACTGTGCCTAGGCAAAACAGACACAGATATTTGATTCATGCCCTATGCAAATAGAAAGGGTGGTTTGGCGGGAAAAGGCTCTTCAAAAGGAATAGCTTTTCTATGGAACTTGTACATGTAGTAACAAAATTCATCCCCCAAGCCCCATAACGTGGATAAGGAAATACTGAGGTGGTTTAGGAAGGCAAAAAATTAAAGCACATGAAATAAGATTCAGGAACTTGTGGTCGCCACAGTACGCCCATTAAAAGCTATACTCCCTTACATGGTCACTAGAGGCACTAAACCAGAACCATTCTTCCTCACTGCTGACAACAAACTACTAACACGCCAAGGGTTGTATACCACACTATCCAAATTGCTGGGGAAAATAGGATTCCCAGTGACAGACAACAACACTCATAACTTTTGAATTGGTGCTGCCACCACAGCAAAGGATGCTGGAATTTCAGATACCCTAATGATTAATAAAGAAACTAAAGGTGAGTCCTAAATTAGCTGCTACATGAATGCATGAAGAGTTGAGTACAGTATGGTGGGCAAGCAGTTTTGTTAGCTCAGCAAGTTAGGATGGGGATGTCTGGATATATTGTTGGTATGCAGAACTTTGCCATCTTCCTAATATCTGAATATGGACTCCGCACTTACCATCAACAGACGGGGATTGGCAGCACCAAAGTCACCTCACTGAGAACCAACATTAACATGTAGTAACTTATTATTATTAGCATTTTACAGTGACCAGCACTGAAGGTCTGACAGCAACATGTGCTGCAGCCTTAGGATTACCTAACCTAATTTCAAGGACTTAGACTTAATGACTTGACTTAGTGACTGATAAGGTGTAACAGAAAAGGGGCCAAAGGAAGGAAAAAAAATCCCTCCAACCCCAGGAGTCGAACTGCAAGTCACCCAATGTCTAGTCGGGGCCATACTCAGTCTTCCTCCAGGAGGGATGGATTTTCTTCCTTAAACCTAAAGTATTTATTATTAGCAACTAATTATTTTCTCTTCATTTCAGGCACTACACCACAACTAGGGACCCGTTGATTTCGCCAGCAAAATTTTTGGCATAATGGTTGGGTAAAAGCAATGAGCAAAATGCTGGCATAATAGGTGCAATTTTTGTGAAGTGGACATAAAAATTGCACAAAAGATCAAGATACTCTAATAGAACAGTCAGACACGCTAAAATATCGACAATGCATAGCTAATTGTTACAGGAACAACAAGTGACAATCGAGGTACCCTAATAAAACAGTCACACATGTTAAGCAATATTAGCTGGCTTCTTGCTTTACATGTTAGAAATAATTTCTGATCGAGATACTCTAATAGAACAGTCACTATAAGGCAAAATTGTAGCATTGCACTTGGAAATATTCAATTAACAAAGATCAGTGCTGAGCAAAATTTATAATTCTTGAGCAAAATATGGAGCATAATAGGTGAAAAATAAAAGAATTGCTGGAAAGAAAAATAGGTAGAAAAAAAGCAAAATAGACTGGTCCCTAACCACAACAATCAAAGCATCTACGTATGATCGAAGACTACGGGTCACAGTCAGAGGGCATATAATGCTAGGAAGCTACATACTGAAGATCACAACTCACAGGTCGCAGCAATTATCCTACATTCTCGAAACATAATAATAATAATCATTGCAACTGTGCAATTTTGAAAATAAACAATAGACTAATACCATATACTTTCAATTTGTACATATGTAAAGTTATAATTAGGCACAGATTAAAATTTGTACACATATGTACGTATCAAGAGACTCTGCAGAGACATCAGCTAGCAACAAATAACCCTGCAGAGAGGTCAGTTACAAACAAATCACTTTGTAGAGGGAGAGATCAGATAGAGAGATATACCCTGCAGAGAAATCAGCTAAAAAAGGGACAGAGAGTTCAACAACATTTAAAGTCACCGTGTAAAGAGTTCACCTACAAGTACACGTATCCTTAGAGAGTTCAGCTATATCGCAATTCTTTCTGTAGAGGGTTTAGTTAGGTTGAGTCACTCTGTGGAGAGTTCAACTACCAACCGTTCACTATGTAGTCTAAGAGTACAGTTATGTTACAAGTCACCGTGTATAGAAATTTCAGTTACATACACATTTCCCTGTAGAGTATTCAGCTGCTAACAGCCCAATCTGCATAGCTACGGTAACTTAATTTTTATGATCAATCAACATGATTGTAACTAATACTGAATAAATTACATATTGCTTAAATGTATATGTACCTGAACAAATAATTAAAAAAATCTTTTTATTCGTAATCGTCACATCTGTCATAAAGAAAAAAACAAGTTAAAAGAAATCTCCCAAGCTGGCCATACAGTGGCTAATTACAAAAAGACGTAATATTTGATCAAAAGACAGCCAAGTTGTAAAACAAGGGTGGGGCCTCCAAAAAAGCCAAGGTGAAAAAAGATGTGAAATCCAAGGCAGTGGCAAAAAATGGCTGTGATGGTAGGTTAATGGCGACAATTTTAATAATAACAATTTAGGTGAATTAGTGTTGCCTCCTCCAAGTTTCACTAGGATTCGGCAAAAAAATTTAATAATGACAATTCAGGTGAATTAGGTGCCAAATCCTAGTGAAATTTGGAGGAGGCAATACAACTTCACCTGAATTATTGCTATTAAAATTTTTGCCATTAACCTATCATCACAGCCATTTCTTGGCCACTGCCTTGTTTTCACATCTTCTGCACCCAGGCGTTTTGGGATTCCCCACCCTTGTTTTACTGTGTTTTTTTTTTGCTCAGATATTACTTCTTTTTGTAAATAGCCATGGTATGGCCAGCTTTGGGTGTTTCTTTTAACTTGCCTTTTTTCTTTATGACAGGTGTGACAGTTTTTATTTTGATTAGATAGTGTTGACACATCTATACTACATCTGTTCACTGCAACATTAAAAATGAGGAATACATCCCAGTATACACTTTATCGGATAACTTTAGTTAATGAAAGGTACCAAGGCACAATTGTAAATGTGGCAGATGGGTGCATGAATGGTGTATAGAGGAGAAGGTGCTTTAGGGACAACAGAAATTTTGTACATTTTGTATTGATTAATTTACTGTGTAAAGCTGTGATGCTCATACAGCTGTACCTCATACTGTGTATTTAGTGACTGCCCAGTGGTCTACTGCAGTGGCAGTTTTTGCAGGTGTTAGAACTAAGGCATTGGTTGATAATTCATATTGGCCATTTGTATTGATGGGACAATACCTACTTTACATGCTCTTGCTCGCTATTCAAAAGTTATACTGTACACTGAAAAAAAGATTACATGATAGAGGTAGAGTTTATGATTCTAACAGTCTGAACCAGGTGTCCTGCATTGAGTTACATGTCAAGGTATGAAACTTGATCGACAATTGGTCGTGTATGCTATACTTGCTTTCATAATGTAATTCCTAGTATGTATATAATGGTTACCAAATGCACCCATCTCTATGTAAACTCACACCATACCAAAATAGTCAAGCTGTGAAAAAAGGGTGGGAACCTCTAAAAAGGCCAGGATGAAAAAAGTTATGAAATCAAAGGTGGCAGCAGAGAAATGGCTGCAGTGATACTAATGCTGATTGGAGGGGACCACAACCCTTTTCACAGTTTAAATGTTTTGGGGATATCACATCGTTATGTAATTGCAAACCTCCAAACCAGCCAGCCTATGGTTGGCCTTTAGGCTTTCTTATTGTCTCTTTACTACAGGATCATCAAAGACTACTATTTTGTGTGAATCTATAGTATGTATTATTGTAAATTTGAAACTGAATAAAATGATTATCGTGTAGCTATTAGGGTGACTTGTTACACAACTGAACATTTTACAGGGTGTTATTTATAGCAGAACTATCTACAACGATATATTTACGTTCTACATGGTGACTTTTGTATGTAGCTGAATTGACTCTAAGCAACTGACAGCAGTGGAGTAGTGGTAAAGGGTCTGGGCATATAGGTAATCACTATACACACTTTGTAATGTATCATCCATTCTGTACATCACAGATTATCCATTAATTTACAGGAATAAAATATAATGTAATAACTAGTAATAACTAGTAATATGCTGCACTGCCATCAATGCACCCTGGATCTGCAAAGTCAATAGCTCACACATTAAATAATTTTATAATATTTGTAGGCACACAATGTACAAGTGCTCAAATAGTGATATATGCATTAACTGTATAAGCAGGGGAAGGGTGTTTATTTGCACTGATTAATGTGGTCGCGGAAAGTATGTATGTACACATTCTCATTTACCTTTCTTTTTGTAAACATAAAACCAGTACAACACAACAATGGTGATTATTACTGCAACAACTGCAATTATTCCTCCAACAATTCCACCAATAATACCTCCAGCGCCTCCACCTTCACCACTACTGCTAGCTACAAAGTTGTACGAAGACAGAAGCACATATTATAGTGTATGTGTGCATACAAAATTATATATACTGTATATGTGAAGACTGTTTATATACATTGTAAGTGATAGCACGAAGCGTATTAATGTTATCAATTAACCCTTAAAGCTACATAAAACTTTATAGAACACATACACTGTATCCGCATAAGCCACTATAGTGATATCTCTAGTTATGTGGAAAGTGTTTCCATTGATCTACAAGTTGATATGGTCCACTGTGGCTCTGTTCAAGCAGCGTTGTCTCCTAAAGACTGGTTGCCTTGTTGTCATGTTCATGAGCAAAGCGTTCAAGTGAATTGATGGCAGTTCTTGCTGACTGAGGACATACTTCATCTAAAACCAGACGAAGAAGGCCGTGAAATACATGGAGAAATAGTACTAATTATTTTATGGTTGATATCTGTAAGTATATAACACTTCTGTTGTACAAAAACATTTGTTGATTAATCATTATGCATTTTCTGTACGTTTTTAATATTGTCACTATAGTAGCTTATGCGCCTTTAAGAGTTAACAAATTACACACAATTTATTTTGCAAATATTTAAATGTTAAACATGCACTTGTAGCATCACAAGTGTGTAGAACACTGAACTACATATTTTTGTGCTATTCATGCACGTATAATTGTTGTAGAGTTATGTGTGTTACATTTTTTGGACATTTTCAAAAGTATTGTGTGTTACAAACCTTAATATGTAATATGTAGTATATTTAAAAAATGAAGTACAGCTGTAGTATGAAAGTAGTGAAACAAGAGATACATATGATTGATGGTATTAGAACATAGCTAAATTCCTACATTGACATGTTACAGTGGATCCTCACTAATCCGAACTCCAGTAATCCGAACGCTCGATAATCCGAACAGTACAAATGACTGTTTTATTAGAGTATTTGCAAACAAATGTATGTTCTATTAGAGTAATTGAATTAGGTTCTGTATATAATCAATGGGTTCACTAATCCAAACAAATTCACTAATCTGAACAGACTTTTGTCAACTTGAGAACAGAGCTGTTCGGATTAGTGAGGATCCACTGTATTAATTTGATCAATGCTAAAATGGAGACTGTAGCTCTGTTGTAATAGATACTATTACTGCTTGGATCCATGCTTTATTTTAAAGGTTTTTTTTTGTTTTAGCATAGCTAAGAATGGTATAAATGTATGTCTGTTGTACATGGCTGCTGTATTAGAGTGACCGCTTTATTGTAAGTACTTTAATCTCATTGCTGCATGATCTGAAGAGTGAGACTCTGGTAGATTATTAAAAAGAGTGGTAGCCATGTCTTGTTTTCTGCAGTGAAACTCTGAGTGTAACTGGAGCATTATGGGGCATTTGGCCTGTATTTTACATAATTAGTAGTTCATGAAAAGCAGCACAAAAAGTGTGTGAAGGAAGTGATAAGGATTTGCTATAGTGAAGTAGACTTTTTTTTTAGATTTTGGAAGTTTACGTATGCCTTGGTGCACCATACTTCCTCTTACAATAGTTTATACATAATCACTTCAAATAATTTTATGGTGTCTGCCTGCCTGCCTTTATGTGTGTTGTGATTGTTCAATTAGAAAACTGTGATAACTTCTCTAACTGTTGTGACTATTGTATGTCACTTAATATTATATGTGTTTACATAAATAAAGTGCAGGCTCTTCTTTTTTTCTCTCTCTCTTGGTTTTCATCTTTGCACAACTATTAGGATATCTGGTTCATTAAAGAATCTCAACTGTTTACGATGACACAAGAAGTAGCTACAGTTAAACATACAGTAGGTACTTATGTACATGTATTATTACATTACTGTGAGGCATGGTGTGCTACACATGTATTGCTAGAATGTTGCTCATTATGAACCACAAAGCTACTATAAATACTATGCATTCTTTGTCCATGAAAGTCACTGAAAAGTGATCAGTAATGAGTAACAATGCATTTCATACGGAGGTACTTCCAAGATGTACACAATGAAAACACATGTCTTACTGCATGCGCACTGTGTATATTCAGAATTAATATAAAATCTGTTTACTATATAGTTTACATTACCTACAGGTGTTGCTGTTGTTAATGGTGTTTTAGTTATCATAGAACTCATAGATGATGTAGTAGTCATCACTGATGATGATGATGATGATGATGATGATGATGATGATGATGATGATGATGATGATGATGTAGAGGGTCCAACCAATAGAGTCACATTAGTAGTAACATTGAGAATATCACTAACTGTACCAGTACCACAAATATTCCCAGCAGTTACAGTCACATTATAAGTTGTGTTAGGAGATAATTGTGTTATAGTAATTGATGTCAGTGATGTTGTAGATTGATTGACACTACCACCATCATCCTTCCAGTTTACAATATAATAATCAGTATTATTCACCTCATCCCACTGTACAACAAATGATGTACTAGTACTGTTACCAACTCTGATGTTCATTGGTGTACCAGGTGGATCTGTGGTATCTAAATACACAACAGTATCATATCTTGCAGGGTCAAAGAAAGTGTAAATTATCGTTCATATTTACGCATTTAAGTTTACTACAAGTATTTCAGGTATGAGTTGAACAGCCGAGCTGTTAAACAAGTTTGCATAAGTGGCTTCTGGAACTTTTATGATTGGTTAGCATGTGAAGCATGTTATACCTACCATTGGTGAGCTGGCCAGGTTCCTACAGAGTAAAAATCTGATATTAAATCTTGCACAAAAAAAATTCTCAGCACTGTTAAGAACTTATTGACATATAGGCTGGAGTAATTGGTAAATGAAAGTTACACAATAAAATTTGAAACATACAACAAGCATTTTGAGAGGTGTGAGGGCATGCCTCAGGAAACTTATAAACACTTCTGTGATAGCATTAATAGCTACACTAATTTTATTGTGCTTTATACAAGGGCACATCCAAGATTTTTTCAAGGTGATGTTTTCAGATTTCATAGTGAGTTATAGCTACGGGGTCACAGCCCCCAGCCGCTGACAGATATTAAAATGATTCAAAATTTACAATATTCATATGGATTTATGACCTAAATATAGCAATTATGATATATGGTTGGTTATTCAATACACATCCAACTGATATGAAAACTCAAGATTAGCCTTAAAATTTCCATTTTAAAATTGTTTTCCTTGGTAGTTTTGACTAATATATCTGACTACTCAATTAGAGTATTTCAATCTTCATAAAGCCTACGTATATAGTGTCGATTTGAGGAATCCATGTAATTCTCCTGTTTAACTGCAAGTTAAAATTTCAGAAGGGATTTCTGGTACCCCAGGAAACCCATTTAAGTACAACCCTGGGTATAAGTATAAAGTAAATAGCTACTTAATAATTTTAAGATATAAAATATGACTATATTATTAGGGTGGTTGACTAACCTAGTAGAGCTTCTGAATAAGGGAATGCCCCTAATTTTACCCAACTAGGGCTAATATTAGAAGCACTGTTGTAATCTATTAACTTGATGAAAAAAATCTAAATTAGCTTGCTAGTCACTATTTTTACTTTAAATATCAAAAAGTTTAATTACATAGCTCAGGGCCAGAACCACTTTTCAGCTACTTGAATATGAAAAAAGATTGAGATACTCTAATAGAGCAGTCATCATAATATACTCTAATAGAACAGTCACCGCAATACTCTAATAGACCACTTGGTATAGGATATAGCCACTGCTCTACTACTGGTATAAGATTGCTTTTAAGCCTGCCTTTTGTGTTTAATTATCCAATTTTTTGATGGTTTAGCAGGCACACCTTGAACAAAAACTTGAGGTTGTCACATTACAATACATGCCTACTTGTACTGAATAATTTTTTTTTTGGTTTTTGGGATGATACCACTTCATACTAGCCTAAGAAATGATGCAATAGTTATAATAGCAAGCTAACTATATACCGATATACCGCGATATTTTCCTGTTACTAATACCGTGTATTCAAATTTCAATACCGCCGAACTCTAGTGCTTAGCACATGCAGTTGAGTATCACATGATCTAAAAATCACATCAGATCAATAAGAACTAGTATGACCTCCATTACAGTCCATGGATGGCCGGACCAATTCATCGATATACCGGTATTTCGATATATTGGTTATCAAAGGCTGTCATGGTATGATAATCGGTTATGATAATTTATCACGATAAACAGTATTATCGATATATCGCAGAGCACTACTAAGCACACTTAGCATGACAAGTTAGGGGGATCTGGGGGCATGCTCCCCCAGGAAAAATTTTGAAAATATATGCTCTGAAATGGCATCTGGAAACTATTTTACTTGCAAAGCCTTTTTCTCCTTTTTGTTAACATTAAGGATATATACTGGTAGTTTTGTACTACAGTGTCAATAAATTCAATTTCATAGCTAATTAATTTACTTTCAAGGTTTCAGTGAAAGCTTAGTTCTTTGAGATACAGAAGTCATTAGGTTTGTAACTGCTAATGCATGCATGACATGGTCACATGTGTAATCAATTAGCCCAATGCAGTGCAATGCAGATGACGTACTGGAACTTTTGGGTGATTTGAGGATAATTAACATAGATGTAATGGCTTAGACTACTCAAAATCTCTGGGCTCCGGCCCTGACATAGCTAACTAAAAATACATGTACTTGACCATGCAGTTTTTGGAGACCCCAGAACCTTTTGCACCTTTGTATCTAACTCCCTGAAAATACTTGACCAGTTTCAGGAAATCTCAGAAATTCCCTGGAGCCACCCATGATCAAGACACACGGTAGTATGTCGTGCGGCCCAAGAAGCCGGAGCGCAACACCCGTGAGTATATTGACAGGAAGAAAGAAAACGCAATTTTCGCACCTCCGTAGCTCTGTGCTGCCTTGATGAAACAAGACGCTTTTTGCTGTGAACACTCCCTCCAACTTCAGCACTCCACATTCCAAATTTGAGCGCAATCACTTCACGCGTTCCGACGATATGTGACTTCAAAAATTGGCTTAGTTTCTTAGTTATTTTCTTCTTATTTTTGTTCCTCTTTTCGCACACTTACAAAAACTGCTATAAAACGCGAACGCCATATCCGATTGCCTTGAAATATGGCACACAGAAGGGGAGTATAAAGGCGCATCTCGGTACCAACTTTGGCTGGAATACGATAAACAGGCAAAAAGTTATGAGCGATTATTCACGAAAAAAAATACCAATACGTTGTCACGCCTACAGCGTAAACCGCGTATGGGAGGAAGCTGAAAATCGGTGTGTGACTAGATTAACTATTGAACCTCAAACCGTTTGTGGTTTGAAAGAAATCGAGCTTAAAACCATGAAGATACAACAAAAAAACCAACAGTGTGTAACAATTACGTAATCAAGATTAGCTATTTAAAAACGACTGCTTGCCACACCTACCAGATAAACCGTTTGGGGTAATGCTTTGAGAATCACAGTACAGATGGAGTAATCATCTTAGAAAGGCTCTACAATGCTGTAGAAGAATCAGACTTAAAGCCACAGAGTTATAACACGAAATCCAACTTGGTGCAGCAAGTGCGACATCGAGATACTCTAATACAGCAGTCATACTAATAGAGCAGTCACCCTGAAGAGAATTCAAGAGATCAGCTAGAAACAAGTAACCTTGCAGGGAGATCAGCTGGAAGAAGTTACCTTGTGGGGAGTTCATGCAACTATGGAAAGAGATAGTTCAGCTAGAAGAAATCACCTTGTAGAGTTCAGCTACAAAGAAAACACGATGTAGAGAGTTCAGCTACAAACAAATCGCCCTGTAGAGAGATCAGATAGAAGAAGTTACCTTGTAGAGAGATCAGATAGAAGAAGTTACCTTGTACAGAGTTCAGCTACAAAGAAACCATCATGTAGAGAGTTCAGCTACAAACAAATCTCCCTGTATATAAAGAGATCAGCTAGAAGAAGTTCCTTGTAGAGAGTTCAGCTTCAAACAAATCACCCTGTAGAAAGATCAGCTAGAAGAAGTCACCTTGTATAAAGAGTTCAGTTACAAAGAAACCACCATGTAGAGAGCTCAGCTACAAACTATAATGACCTTGTAGAGACATCAGCTAAAAGAAGTTGCCTTGTAGAGAGTTCAGCTACAAAGACACCATTCTGTAAAGAGCTCAGCTGCAAACAAATCACCTGTACAGAATTCAGCTACAAACAAATCACCCTGTAGAAAGATCAGCTAGAAGAAGTTACCTTGTAGAGACTTCAGCTACAAAGAAACCATTCTGTAAAGAGCTCAGCGCAAACAAATCACCTATACAGAATTCAGCTATAAACAAATCACCCTGTAGAGAGATCAGCTAGAAGAAGTTACCTTGTAGAGAGTTCAACTACAAAGAAACCATCATTTAGAGAGTTCAGCTTCAAACAAATCACCTGTATAGAGAGATCAGTTAGAAAAAGTTACCTTGTAGAGAGTTCAGCTCGAAACAAATCACCTTGTAGAAAGATCAGCTAGACCAAATTACCTTGTAGAGAGTTCAGCTACAAAGAAACCATCATGCAGAGAGTTCAGCTGCAAAGAAACCATTTTGTAAAGAGCTCAGCTGCAAACAAATCACCTGTACAGAATTCAGCTACGAACAAATCACCCTGTAGAGAGATCAGCTAGAAGAAGTTACCTTGTAGATAGTTCAGCTACAAACAAATCTCCCTTTAGAGAGATCAGCTAAAAGAAATTACCTTGTAGAGAGTTCAGCTACAAAGAAACCACCATGTAGAGAGTTCAGCTGCAAACAAATCATACTGTAGAAAATTCCGCCACAAACAAATTACCTTGTAGAAAGATCAGTTAGAAGAAACTCCCTTGTAGAACGTTCAGCTACAAAGAAACCATTCTGTAAAGAGCTCAGCAGCAAACAAATCACCTGTACAGAATTTAGCTACAAACAATCACCCTGTAGAGAGATCAGCTAGAAGAAGGTACCATGTAGAGTTCATGTAACTATGGAAAGAGATAGTTCAGCTAGAAGAAATCACCTCGTAGAGTTCAGCTACAAAAAAACCACCATGTAGAGAGTTCAGCTACAAACAAATCGCCATGTAGAGAGATCAATAGAAGAAATTACCTTGCAGAGAGTTCAGCTACAAAGAAATCATCATGTAGAGAGTTCAGTTACAAACAAATCGCCCTGTAGAGAGATCAGCTAGAAGAAGTTATCTTGTAGAGAGTTCAGCTACAAAGAAACCATCATGTAGAGAGTTCAGCTGCAAACAAATCACCTGTAGAGAGTTCAGCTACAAACAAATTGTCTGTAGAGAGATCAGCTAGAAGAAGTCACCTTGTATAGAGAGTTCAGTTACAAAGAAACCACCATGTAGAGAGCTCAGCTACAAACTATAGTGACCTTGTAGAGACATCAGCTAAAAGAAGTTGCCTTGTAGAGAGTTCAGCTACAAAGAAGCCATTCTGTAAAGAGCTCAGCTGCAAACAAATCACCTGTACAGAATTCAGCTACAAACAAATCACCCTGTAGAAAGATCAGCTAGAAGAAGTTACCTTGTAGAGAGTTCAGTTACAAAGAAACCACCATGTAGAGAATTCAGCTAAAAACTAGTAGATCCTGTAGACACATTAGCTAGAAGAAGATACCTTGTAGAGACTTCAGCTACAAAGAAACCATTCTGTAAAGAGCTCAGCTGCAGACAAATCACCTATACAGAATTCAGCTATAAACATATCACCCTGTAGAGAGATCAGCTAGAAGAAGTTATCTTGTAGATAGTTCAGCTATAAACAAATCACCCTGTAGAGAGATCAGCTAGAAGAAGTTACCTTGTAGAGAGTTCAACTACAAAGAAACCATCATTTAGAGAGTTCAGCTTCAAACAAATCACCTGTATAGAGAGATCAGTTAGAAAAAGTTACCTTGTAGAGAGTTCAGCTACAAACAAATCGCCCTGTAGAGAGATCAATAGAAGAAATTACCTTGCAGAGAGTTCAGCTACAAAGAAATCATCATGTAGAGAGTTCAGTTACAAACAAATCGCCTTGTAGAGAGATCAGCTAGAAGAAGTTATCTTGTAGAGAGTTCAGCTACAAAGAAACCATCATGTAGAGAGTTCAGCTGCAAACAAATCACCTGTAGAGAGTTCAGCTACAAACAAATTCTCTGTAGAGAGATCAGCTAGAAGAAGTTTCCTTGTAGAGAGTTCAGCTACAAACAAATCAATCTGTAGAAAGATCAGCTAGAATAATTTCACTTTGTAGAGAGTTCAGTTGCAAAAAATCCACTATGTAGAGAGTTCAGCTACAAACTAGTGACCAAGTAGAGACATCAGCTAGAAGAAGTTACCTTGTAGACAGTTCACCTACAAAGAAACCATTCTGTAAAAAGCTCAGCTGCAAACAAATCACCTATACAGAATTCAGCTACAAACAAATCACCCTGTAGAGAGATCAGCTAGAAGAAATTATCTTGTAGATAGTTCAGCTACAAACAAATCACCCTATAGAGAGATCAGCTAGAAGAAGTTACCTTGCAGAGAGTTCAACTTCAAACAAATCACCTGTAGAGAGTTCAGCTACAAACAAATCTCCCTGTAGAGAGATCAGCTAGAAAGAGTTACCTTGTAGAGAGTTCAGCTACAAACAAATCACCCTGTACAAAGATCAGCTAGAAGAAGTCACCTTGTAGAAAGTTCAGTTACAAAGAAACCACCATGTAGAGAGTTCAGCTACAAAGAAACCATTCTGCAAAGAGCTCAGCTGCAAACAAACCACCTGTACAGAATTCAGCTACAAACAAATCAGAGATCAGCTAGAAGAAATTACCTTGTAGATAGTTCAGCTACAAACAAATCACCCTGTAGAAAGATCAGTTAGAAGAAGTTACCTTGTAGAGAGTTCAGCTACAAAGAAACCATTTTGTAAAGAGCTCAGCTGCAAACAAATCACCTGTACAGAATTCAGCTATGAACAAATCAACCTGTAGAGAGATCAGCTAGAAGAAGTTACCTTGTAGATGCTTCAGCTACAAACAAATCTCCCCATAGAGAGATCAGCTATAGAAGAAATTACCTTGTAGAGAGTTCAGCTACAAAGAAACCACCATGTAGAGAGTTCAGCTGCAAAGAAATCACCTTGTAGAAAATTCAGCCACAAACAAATTGTCCTGTAGAAAGATAAGTTAGAAGAAGTTACCTTGTAGAGAGTTCAGCTACAAAGAAACCATTCTGTAAAGAGCTCAGGTGCAAACAAATCACCTGTACAGAATTCATCTACAAACAATTCACCCTGTAGAGAGAGCAATTGGAAGAAGTCACCTTGTAGAGTATTCAGTTATAAAGAAACCACCATGGAGATTTCTGTAATCAATATATATATATATATATGTATATGTAATAGGATGGATGGCTGTGGTATTTGGGATTAATAGTGTGAGCATTGTAAACAGGAAGGAGTAAAATAGTGCGAGGCGAACAATGCAAGAACTATTAATCCCGAATACCACAGCCATCTGTCCTATTGCAAATTAATCCGACAACCATAGCAACTGTTACTAGGTAACAGAAATTCAAAAAATAATCACTGCAAAAGACCAATCACACTTATCAACTGTTGCCTGGCAACCGTTGCTATGGTCTCAAAATGACTTTTACCTTAGCAATGATAACTGTTGCTAAGCAACCATATTGTGTCATACCTTGGGGGCATCTATCACTATGGTAACAATAGTTGTCATGTTGGACATTTACTTCTAATATAAACACACCACACTATTTTAGCCAATCAAATTAGTATTATACATTTTTGTCATGGGACCTTGACAAACAAGTGTAATACTAATTCTATTGGCTAATCACTTGACGTATTTCAATATAATACGTCAAGCTGCTATTGAGAGTATTATATAGTAACACATTCAGTTGTTGGATTAGTACTAGTAATAGCATGGATAGCAGTGAAATTTGGGATAAATACCATGAGTGTTGTGTTGGAAATGGTAAATTTCAGTCGGCTTCGCCTCGTGAAATTTATCCCCATTTACAATACAACACTTGTGGTATTTATCCCAAATTTCACTGCTACCCATGCTATTCCCATACTCGCTGTATATATGCATGCTGTGCATTAGCATTGCCATGTACTGTACGCAATTTGTCACTATGTACTAAACACGCGTCAACACTAATTGGCGCTACATAGTTAACATAAATTCTAGCCAATGAAATTGCAATTACAACTTTTTCAATGCTACCAGCGAAATACGGGATAAATTTCACTGCTACTATTGGGACTTTTGTATGGGCGGTGAAACAGGTATGGTATTAATATATATATATATAATACATACATTTATTATATGTCAGTTATTCCCTATAGATAGCTTATCTTTCTAGTGGGTGACTTGAAATGTAGCTGAACTCTCTACAGAGTGATTTGCTTGTAGAGGAACACTCTACAGGATTCTCTCTACAGGATGACTTGTTTCTAGCTGAACTTTCTGAAGGATTATCTGTTTGTAGTTGAACTCTCTACAGGATGATTTTGTTTGTAGCTGAACTCTCTACAAGGTGATTTGTTTCTTACTGATCTCTCTACAGGGTTACTTTGTCTGGCTTATCATAACTCTAAAGGGTGGTCTTTTAATTTTTTTTTTGTAGCTGCACTCTCTACATGACAGTTTCTTTGTAGCTGAACTCTCTTCAAGGTGACTTCTTCTAGCTGATCTCTCTCTACAGGGTAATTTGTTTGCAGCTGAACTCTCTACATGGTGATTTCTTTGAAACTGAATTCTCTACAGGTTGACTTGTTTCTAGCTGAACTCTCTATAGGGTGATCTGTTCGCAGCTGAACTCTATACAGGGTGATTGCTTGCAGCTGATCTCTCTACAGGGTGACTTGTTTCTAGATGAACTCTCTACAGGGTGACTTACCTGTAGCTGAATTGTCTATCAGATTAACTGTTTGTAGCTGAATTCCCCACAGAATAACTTGCAATGTAATATAATTCTATAATGGAGTAAGTTATAAATGTAGCTAAATGCTCTATTAGAATGACTGTTCTATTAGAGTATCTCGATCTTGCATTTGCTACACGTAGTTGCCTTTCGAGTCATAACTCAGTGGTCTGTACTCTGATTCTTCTGTATTACTGCAAGGACTTTCTATGATGATTATTCCAGCTACATACTGATTTTCAGTTCATTGCTCTAAGCGGTTTGCCTGGTAGACAAGAAAACTAATAGTTGTTTTTTTTAATTCATAAAAATCAATTGCGTAATTTTGACACAGGTTGGGTTTTGTGTCATATCTCCATGGTCTTTATCTCGATTCCTTTCAAACCACAAAAAAGGCACTCCTACAACGGTTACTTCATTTACAATCAATTTTCAACTCATTCCTCCAAGGGGTTTATCCTGTAGGAGTGACAGACCTTTGACAATATTTTACGAAAATAATCGGCCATAACTCTGTGAATGGTAATCGGATTCCTACCAAAGTTGGTACTGAGATCTGCCTTAATGAGCCCTTTAAGTGTGCCACATTTCAGCCCAATCCAAGCATGCATTTGTGGTTTATGGCAGATTTTGCGAAGTGTGCAAAATGAAGAAGACGAAGAAAAAAAAACAAAGAAATTAAAATGAAATTTTGTTCGCTTGTATCTCTGGAGTGATTTTCTTCAAATTTGGTATGTAGACTCCCGTAACTGGCTGGTACTTCTGTAACAAATTTGGTTCCAATCGGATTAGGAATCACAGAGCTACATAGGTGTGAAAATAACATTGCGTTTTCTTTCTTCCGGTTAATATACTCACGGTGTGACGCGTAGGCTTCTTGGGCCGCACAACACACTACCGTGTGTCTTGGTAGAGTTACTTGTTTGTATGATTGAATCCTTTAAAAGGTGGTTTTTGGTTGTTGAATTCTCTACAAGGTGACTTGTTTGTAGCTGAACTCTCTACAGGGTGCATGACTTGTTTATAACTGTACTCTCTTCAGTGTAACTTGTAATGTTCTGATCTCTACAGGGATACATTTGTAGCTGAACTCTCTAGAGGGTGACTTGGCTTGTAGCTGAACTGTCTATAAAATGAACTTTTTGTAACTGAACTCCCTACAGAATAACTTGCAATGTAATAGAAAATTCTATAATGGAGTAAGTCATAAACATAACTGAGTGTTCTATTAGGGTGACTGTTCTATTAGAGTATCTCGATCTCGCATTTGCTACACATAGTTGGCTTTCAAATCATAAATCAATGGTTTGTAATCCGATTCTTCCGTACTACTGCAAGGACTTTCTACGATAATTATTCGTCACATACCGATTTTCAGCTCATTGCTCTAAGTGGTTTGCTTGGTAGGCGTGAAAATTATTATTAATTTTATTCATGATTCTCGATCGCACAATTGTTACACACCTTCAGTTTTTACCTACTGTTTGAAACAACAACATGTAATACTGTGAAAATAACAACACATTATAGTTGCAGCTCTGGAGAATGGGCTAGGAACGCCAGCTAGCTACTCATGGATGATGCTGATCCGGACAGAGGCTATAACTACCTATAAAATATAGAAACATTGTTGCTATGTAGCTAGTTATTACAGACTACATAAGTTCAGTGGTTACATCATGCTTCGGTGTGCTTCGTACTATAATTATAGTGCACAAATGTAATAATGTATTACAAACGTAAATACGGCGACATTACAACAGCTTAACAACTCGCTACGTCAAGATGCATACTGTACATGGTACGATACAAGAATCATACATGATGCGTGTAGCTACAATGTACTAATTGCAACCATGCGTGCTTATGTGGCCACCCATGTTTCAAAAAGTATACATGCGTAGTGGGTGTGGACAACTTTTTCACGAGTGTAACAAGACACTCGTGTCTATGCATGTACACGAGGTCAAGCTTGCGTGTGCGTACTTCAGCTCACAAGTGTGGAAATCACACGAAACATGCGTGCTGTGAAGTTATATCTAATCCAAAACAGCCAAGCTGTAAAAAAAGTGTGCGGCCCTCAGAAAGGCTATGGTGAAAAAAGATGTGAAATCCAAGGTGGCGGCCAAGAAATGGCTGTGATGGTAGGTTAATGGTAAAAATTTTAATAACGACAATTCAGGTGAATTTTTGTGCCGCTTCACAAAATTTACCTAAATTGTCATTATCAAAATTTTTACCATTAACCTACCATCACAGCCATTTCTTGGCCGCCACCTTGGATTTCACATCTTTTTT
The DNA here is from genome assembly GCF_963678975.1 of Dysidea avara. Classification (NCBI taxonomy): domain Eukaryota; kingdom Metazoa; phylum Porifera; class Demospongiae; order Dictyoceratida; family Dysideidae; genus Dysidea; species Dysidea avara. Next base: position 28,623,064 of record NC_089272.1, read on the forward strand.
CACCATAGCCTTTCTGAGGGCCGCACACTTTTTTTACAGCTTGGCTGTTTTGGATTAGATTTCATTTCTTTTTGTATTTGTATACCCCAAAGCCGGCCTATGGCCAGCTTTGGGACTTTTTTAACCTATGTTTTTTTCTTTACTACAGGAAGAAGAAAAGATGAAGTAGATGTACTTTAAATATTTTATCAGTAAATGTACAAATTATGTATATTGTATAATACATATGTGACCGGATTTGCGAAAAGGGGTCTTCCACACACATCCAATTTGCCAACTTTGACAATTGATAACTTCAGATTGGAAAGAGCTATTGCCTTGAATTTTGGACAGTGGTGCGCACTATAGCTGAATACGTGGTGAAATTTTCAGGTTAATATGTTACTTGAACACTGAGTTATGGTCTCCAACTGTTACGGAATTGGATGTGTGTGGAAGACCCTTTTCGCAAATCCGGTCACATAATATTATATTGATTACAGAAATTTCCATGGTGGTTTCTTTGTAACTGAACACTCTACAAGGTGACGTCTTCTAATTGATCTCTCTACAGGGTGAATTGTTGGTAGCTGAACGATCTACAAGGTAACTTCTTCTAGCTGATCTCTCTACAGGGTGATGTGTTTGTAGCTGAATTCTGTATAGGTGATTTGTTTGCAGCTGAGCTCTTTACAGAATGGTTTCTTTGTAGCTGAACTCTCTAAAAGGTAACTTCTTCTAACTGATCTTTCTACAGGGCAATTTGTTTCTGGCAGAAGTTTCTACAGGGTGATTTCTTTGCAGCTGAACTCTCTACATGGTGGTTTCTTTGTAGCTGAACTCTCTACAAGGTAATTTCTTCTAGCTGATCTCTCTACAGGGAGATTTGTTTGTAGCTGAACTATCTACAAGGTAACTTCTTATAGCTGATCTCTCTACAGGGTGATTTGTTCGTAGTTGAATTCTGTACAGGTGATTTGTTTGCAGCTGAGCTCTTTACAAAATGGTTTCTTTGTAGCTGAACTTTCTCCAAGGTAACTTCTTCTAACTGATCTTTCTACAGGGTGATTTGTTTGTAGCTGAACTATCTACAAGGTAATTTCTTCTAGCTGATCTCTCTACAGGGTGATTTGTTTGTAGCTGAATTCTGTACAAGTGATTTGTTTGCAGCTGAGCTCTTTACAGAATGGTTTCTTTGTAGCTGAACTCTCTACAGGGTGATTTGTTTGTAGCTGAAATCCCTACAAGGTAACTTCTTCTAGCTGATCTTTCTACAGGGCGATTTGTTTGTAGCTGAGTTCTCTACAGGGTGTTTGTTTGCAGCTGAATTCTCTACATGGTGGTTTCTTTATAGCTGAACTCTCTACAAGGTGACTTGTTCTAACTGATCTCTCTACAGGGTGATTTGTTTGTAGCTGAACTCTCTACAGGTGATTTGTTTGTAGCTGAACTCTCTACAAGGCGATACTTCTAGGTGATCTCTCTACAGGATTCCTTGTTTCTAACTGAACTCTCAACAGGGTGATCTGTTCATAGCTGAACTTTTTACTGGCTGATTTGTTTGCAGCTGAACTCTCTAAATGGTGGTTTCTTTGTAGCTGAACTCTCTACAACATGACTTCTTCTAGCTGAACTCTCTACAAGGTGACTTGTTTCTAGCTGATCTCTCTACAGGGTGACTTGTTTCTAGCTGAACTCTCTACAGGTGATTTGTTTGTAGCTGAACTCTCTACATGGTGGTTTCGTTGTAGCTAAACTCTCTACAAGGTAACTTCTTCTAGCTGATCTTTTTACACTGCATATTTGTTTGCAGCTAAACTCTCTACATGGGAGTTTCATTGTAGCTGAACTCTCTACAATGTGACTTCTTCTAGCCGAACTCTCTACAGGGTGACTTGTTTCTAGCTGAACTATCTATAGGTGATTTGTTTGCAGCTGAACTCTCTACATGGTGGTTTCTTTGTAGCTGAACTCTCTACAAGGTAACTTCTTCTAGCCGATCTTTCTACAAGGTGATTGAGATTTTTGCAGCTGAACTCTTTACATGGTGGTTGCTTTGTAGCTGAACTCTCTAAAAGGTGACTTCTTCTAGCTGAACTCTCTACAGGATGATTTGTTTGCAGCTGAACTCTCTACGTGGTAGTTTCTTTGTAGCTGAACTCTCTACAATGTGACTTCTTCTAGCTGAACTCTCTACAGGGTGACTTGTTTTTAGCTGATCTCTCTACAGGGTGACTTGTTTCTAGCTGATCTCTCTACAGGTGATTTGTTTGCAGCTGAAATCTCTACATGGTGGTTTCTTTGTAGCTGAACTCTCTACAAGGTAACTTCTTCTAGCTGATCTTTCTTCAGGGTGATTTGTTTGTAGCTGAATTCTCTACAAGGTGATTTATTTGCAGCTTAACTCTCTACAAGGTGACTTCTTCTAGCTGAACTCTCAACAGAGTGATTGATTGTTTGTGCAGCTAAACTCTCTACATGGTGGTTTCTTTGTAACTGAACTCTCCACAGGGTGATTTGTTTGTAGCTGAACTCTCTACAGGGTGATTTGTTTGTAGCTGAACTCTCTACAGGGTGATCTGTTCATAGCTGAACTCCCTATAAGGTATCTTCTTCTAGCTAATCTTTCTACAGGGCGATTTGTTTGTAGCTGAGTTCTCTACAGGGTGATTTGTTTGCAGCTGAACTCTACATGGTAGTTTCTTTGTAGCTCTACAATGTGACTTCTTCTAGCTGAACTCTCTACAAGGTGACTTGTTTCTAGCTGATCTCTCTACAGGGTGACTTGTTTCTAGCTGAACTCTCTACAGGTGATTTGTTTGCAGCTGAACTCTCTACATGGTTTATTTCTTTGTAACTGAACTCCCTGCAAGGTGACTTCTTCTAGCTGATCTCTCTACAGGGAGATTTGTTTGTAGCTTAACTCTCTACAGGTGATTTGTTTGCAGCTGAACTCTCTACATGATGGTTTCTTTGTAGCTGAACTCTCTACAAGGTAATTTCTTCTTGCTGATCTCTCTATACAGGCCGATTTGTTTGTAGCTGAACTCTCTACATGATGGTTTCTTTGTAGCTGAACTCTCTACAAGGTGATTTCTTCTATAGCTGATATTTCTACAGGGTGAATTGTTTGTAGTTGAACTCTCTACATGATAGTTTCTTTGTAGCTGAACTCTCTACAAGGTGATTTCTTCTATAGCTGATCTTTCTACAGGGTGATTTGTTTGTACCTGAACTATCTACATGATGGTTTCTTTGTAGCTGAACTCTCTACAAGGTAACTTCTTCTAGCTGATCTCTCTACAGGACAATTTGTTTGTACCTGAACTCTCACATGATTGCTTCTTTGAAGCTGAACTCTCTACAAGGTGATTTCTTCTAGCTGATCTTTCTACAGGGTGATTTGTTTGTAACAGAACTCTCTACAAGGAAACTTCTTCTAGCTGATCTCTCTACAGGGAGATTTGTTTGTAGCTGAACTCTCTATACATGATTTGTTTGCGGCTGAATTCTCTACATGATGGTTTCTTTGTAGCTGAACTCTCTACAAGGTAACTTCTTCTAGCTGATCTCTTTACAGGGTGAATTGTTTGTAGCTGAACGATCTACAAGGTAACATCTTCTAACTGATCTCTCTACAGGGTGATTTGTCTGTAGCTGAACTCTCTACAAGGAAACCTCTTTTAACTGAACTCTGTACAGGGTGAATTGTTTGTAGCTGAACTATCTACAAGGTAACTTCTTCTAGCTGATCTCTCTACAGGATGATTTGTTTGTAGCTGAACTATCTACAAGGTAACTTCTTCTAGCTGATCTCTCTACAGGGTGATTTGTTTGTAGCTGAATTCTGTATAGGTGATTTGTTTGCAGCTGAGCTCTTTACAGAATGGTTTCTTTGTAGCTGAACTCTCTACAAGGTAACTTCTTCTAGCTGATGTATCTACAGGGTCACTAGTTTGTAGCTGAATTCTCTACATGGTGGTTTCTTTGTAACTGAACTATCTATAAGGTGACATCTTCTAGCTGATCTTTCAACAGGGTGATTTGTTTGTAACTGAACTCTCTACAAGAAAACTTCTTCTAACTGATGTCTGAACAGGGTGAATTGTTTGTAGCTGAACTCTCTACAGGGTGATTTGTTTGTAGCTGATCTCTATACAGGTTACTTATTTCTAACTGATCTCTTGAATTCTGTTCAGGGTGACTGCTCTATTAGGATGACTGCTCTATTAGAGTATCTCGATCTTGCACTTGCTACACCAAGTTGGATTTCGTGTTATAACTCCGTGGCTTTAAGTCTGATTTTTCTACACCATTGAAGAGCCTTTCTAAGATGATAACTCCATCTGTACAGCGATTTTCAAAGCATTACCCCAAGTGGTTTATCTGGTAGGCGTGGCAAGCATAATAATAATAATAATAATAATAAAAATTAGCTAATCTTGATTGCGTAATTGTTACACACTGTTGATTTTATCGCTGTATCTTCCTGGTTTTTAGCTCGATTTCTTTCAAACCACAAAAGGTTTGAGGTTCAATAGATAACCTATTCACCCACCGATTTTCAGCTTCTTCCCATACGCGGTTTACCCTGTAGGCGTGACAACATATTGGTGTTATTTTCCGTGCATAATCGCTCATAACTCTTTGTCTGTTTATGGTATTCCAGCCAAAGTTGGTACAGAGATGCGCCTTTATACCCCCCTTCTGTGTGCCAAATTTCAAGGCAATCGGATAACGCGTTCGCGTTTTATAGCAGTTTTTGTAAGTGTGCGAAAAGAGGAAGAAAAATAAGAAGAAAAAAAAAACGAAGAAACTAAGCCAATTTTTGAAGTCGCATATCTCAGGAATGCCTGAAGTGATTTCGCTCAAATTTGGAATGTGGAGTACTGAAGTTGGAGGGAATGTACACAGCAAAATTTGTCTTGTTTCATCAAGGAAGCACAGAGCTACGGAGGTGCGAAAATTGTGTTTTCTTTCTTCCTGTCAATATACTCACGGGGTTGCGCGCCGGCTTCTTGGGCCGCACGACACACTACCGTGTGTCTTGATTTGAGCTGTACTGTACAGTACCACGTCTACGTACAGTATTCCTGTAGGTACACCTGTACCATACAACAAATTAATCAGTAGGTACATCCCTACCATACAGCAAATTAATCTGTAGGTATATCCCTACCATGCAACAAATTAATCGGTAGGTACATCTCTCTAGCATCAAGGAATAACTATGACACCAGGAGAGATGCCACTTAACTGACCTCAATTCAAAGTCCTAAGCCAAGTATACATTTCTCCAGAAATTTAATTATCACATCACAGTACTAACCATCCTAATAACCACATCATTGCTTTAAACAGGAAGTGCGATGCTATCTCAGCCAGTGTCATACCGCTCTACAGAATGTATTTCTTATGCTATCCTCCATGAAATACATGTCATGTCCAGGTGCATTACCAGTCTGCTGGTTCCCGTATGCTGGATCTCCTTGACTTATGCAAGACAACAAGCATGTGGCTGCAGTGTGCCAAGCCTTGTAACTAACTATAAGAGCTTAATATTACCCTACTTACCTGCATTAGTGTACATACATGACTGTCAGCTGCAGAGCCAAACAAACTGCTGTAGTTGTGACTCAGAAATAAGATATGTTTGCTGCCACAATAGCATCCAAATGGCTAGCTGAAAGCGCATGCCTACCAAAGTCACATTATCTCCATGATGTCATCCTGTGATGGATGGTCTTGTGGCTCAGTGGAGATTGATGCTAGTGTTGTAGTAGGACTCTGCTGCTCCCATACTTAATAAGTTCCTGTATTAATATCAACTCAATTAAACTTTTCCAACACCGTAAACAATTAGTGATACTGCTGCTTCTTAGATGCCACTGCTTCCCTGCTATAGCATAGAATGATCTAGAGTAGTGTTGCACCGATAATCGGTTGAACAATTGGTAATAGCCGATATAAGATGATTTTGCAAATATTGGTATCGGCTATGAAGAGAAAATTATTAGCCGATAACCTAAACCCACTATCAATCATTAACGACAGTAATAGACATGTGACAGTATTAAAAGAAAGCAGTGAATGCAGAGGTAAGCGGTAAGCATTTATCTGCTGTACCTGTTTATAACTATCTAATCCAAAACAGCCAAGCTGTAAAAAAAGTGTGTGGCCCTCAAAAAGGCTATGGTGAAAAAAGATGTGAAATCCAAGGTGGCGACCAAGAAATGGCTGTAATGGTAAGTTAATGGTAAAAATTTTAATAACGACAATTCAGGTGAATTTGGTGCCACTTGGTCTTGGCACAAAATTCATCTGAATTGTCATTATTAAAATTTTTACCATTAACCTACCATCACAGCCATTTCTTGGCCGTCAGCTTGGATTTCACATCTTTTTTCATCATAGCCTTTTTGAGGGCCGCACACTTTTTTTACAGCTTGGCTGTTTTGGATTAGATTTCACTTCTTTTTGTATTTGCATTCCCCAAAGCCGGCCTATGGCCAGCTTTACGGCTTTATTAACCTATCGTTTTTTCTTTACCACAGGAAGAAGAAAAAGATGAAGAAGATTTAAATACTTTAACTAATTCAGATATATCAGTAAATGTACACATTATATATATATATATATAATACATATAAATTATTTATTATTCCCTACGGATATCTTTTTTGCAGCTGATCTCTCTACTGGGTGACTTGAAATGTAGCTGAAGTCTCTACAGGGTGATTTATTTCTATCTGATCTCTCTACAGGGTTGCTTTGTCTGGCTTATCTCTCTAAAGGGTGATTTGGTTTTGTAGCTGAGCTCTCTACAGGTCACTGGTTTCTAGCTGATCTCTCCACAGGGTGACATTTTTTGTAGCTGGACTACCTGCAGGGTGATTTGTTCATAGCTGAACTCTCTACAGTGTGATCCTTTTAGCTGATCTCTCTACAGGATGACTTCTTTGAAGCTGAACTATCTGCAGGGTGATTTATTTGTAGCTGAACTTTGATCCTTCTAGCTGATCTTTCTACAAGATGAGTTGTTTCTAGCTGAACTCTCTACAGGGTGATTTGTAGCTGAATTCTCTACAGGGTGATTTGTTTGCAGCTGAACCCTCTACAAGGTGACTTCTTCTAGCTGAATTCTCTAGAGGGTGATCTTTTCGTAGCTGAACTCTCTACAGGGAGATTTGTTCGTAGCTGAACTCTCTACAGGGTGATTTGTTTCCAGCTGAACTCTCTACATGATGGTTTCTTTGTAGCTGAACTCTCTACAAGGTGACTTCTTCTAGCTGAACTCTCTACAGGGTGATCTTTTCGTAGCTGAACTCTCTACAGGGAGATTTGTTTCCAGCTGAACTCTCTACATGATGGTTTCTTTGTAGCTGAACTCTCTACAAGGTGACTTCTTTTAGCTGAACTCTCTACAGGGTGATCTTTTCGTAGCTGAACTCTCTACAGGGAGATTTGTCGTAGCTGAACTCTCTACAGGGAGATTTGTTTCCAACTGAACTCTCTACATGATTGTTTCTTTGTAGCTGAACTCTCTACAAGGTAACTTCTTCTAGCTGATCTCTCTATAGGATGACTTGTTTGTAGCTAAACTATCTGTAAGGTGATTTGTTTGTAGCTAAACTCTCTACAAGGTGATCCTTCTAGCTGATCTCTCTACAGGATAACTTGTTTCTAGCTGATCGCTGGATGACTTTTTTCTAGCTGATCTCTCTACAAGGTGACTTCTTTCTAGCTGAACTATCTATAAGGTTATCTGTTTGTAATTGAACTCTCTACAGGGAGATTTATTTGTAGCTGAACTCTCTACAAAGATGATTTGTTTCTAGCTGATCTCTCTATAGGGTAACTTGTTTGTAGCTGAACTCTCTACAGGATGGATTCTATGTAGCTGATCTCTCTACAGGGTGACTTATTTTTAGCTGATCTCACTACAGGGTAACTTGTTTCTAGCTGAACTCTCTACATGTGATTTCTTTGCAGCTGAACTCTCTACAAGGTAATTTCTTCTAGCTGATCTCTCTACAGGATGATTTGTTTCTAGCTGAACTCTCTACAGGTGATTTTTTTGCAGGTGAACTCTCTACATGGTGGTTTCTTTGTAGCTGAACTCTCTACAAGGTAACTTCTTCTAGCTGAACTCTCTATAGGGTGATATTTTCGTAGCTGAACTCTCTACAGGGTGATTTGTTTGCAGCTGAACTCTCTATATGATGGTTTCTTTGTGGCTGAACTCTCTACAGGGTGACTTGTTTCTATCTGATCTCTCTACAGGGTGACTTGTTTCTAGCTGAACTCTCTGCAGGGTGCACTCCTAGAGTTTATCAAATCTTCCTTTAAATGTGTGGATGGCTACATATTCTTCAGGAGAAGTGATATGTGAACACTGCACCTGTATGGCAGGAATTGGCAAAGCCTGCACACACATTGCAGCACTCCTTTTTACCGCAGAAGCAAATAACAAGTTAAGTCACAGTTCACTGTACTTCATTGCCATGTTCATGGCTGCCATCTTCATTTCAAAATGCTCCATATACTGAAATATCTCAGATTGATTTCACCACACCCAAGCTAAAACGAAAACTGTCTCTGGATATACCATCATCATCTGGGCAGAGTAGTGAGAAAGGCATATCAAGTAGAAAAGTATATGTTGTTTCCAAGCCAACTGAGGATGACAAAAGAGAGTTCTTTTTTGCTTTATCCAATTCAGAAGGATCATCTGTAATCCTAGCATTGATAGCAGAATTTAATGGTCCATATGTCCCAATCTATGAAACGGGGATTATACCTACGCCACTGACAGAATTGAGTGATGTAGCTGCAATGAAAATGACATATCCTGATCTACTAAAACATTGTGAAAAGGTATTTTTGTCTGTTTCATTTTCATTCAGTCAGACTCAATTAGTAGAAGAAAATACACAAATGCAGTCAAGCTGTAAAATGTGGTTTCAGTAGAGGGCTGGACGTATTACAGCCTCTAAACTTAAAGAAATTTTACATACCGATTTTTCTCAGCCATCATTCTCACTGATCAAAGGCATTTGCTACCCAGCAGCACACCGGTTTTTTCTGTGCCTTGTCTATATGGGCAGGAGAATGAAGACAGAGCCCGTTCTGCTTACTTTAATATGTATGCCGAAAAACATGTGTCTTTGATGATCATTAAATCTGGTTTAATTTTACACCCTTCATATCCATTTATGGGAGCTACCCCAGATGGAATTGTGCACTGCGCCTGTTGTGGATCTGGGACCCTCGAAATAAAATGCCCGTACTCCTGTAGGGATAGATCATTCGAAGAGGCTGCTTCAGAAGATCCAGCATTTTGCTTAGAGCAAGGAGATGATGGTTCGATAAATTTGAAGAGAAACCATTCTTATTTTTACCAAACACAAATGCAAATGTAGCTGTGTCAAGTTGAATATTGTGACTTTATTGTTTGGAGGGAGGGTGAGATATTGCACCAGAGAATCGAGCGAGATGAAGATTCTGTTGATGACACCTTTCACAGAGGTGAAAGTTTCATAAAGCTTGCTATTTTACCAGAACTTGTGGACAAATGGTTTAGCAAGCAGAATGCCATGCCATCTCGCCCTTCACAAGATCAAGATTCGGCATCTGTATATCACATGTTTCTATGTCCAGTACCCACAGATGGTGTTATTGTGGTAAGGATGAAACATTTGATAACATGACAGGATGTGATGGCAAGGACTGCAAGATTCAGTGGTATCACTTGTCATGCTTGCAGTTGACTGAAGATGAGACCCCAAATGGTAAATGGTTCTGCCCTGACTGCCACAAAGGAAAGCACAATGCACATACATCGAAATCTAAGATTTGATTATTACATTGGATGTGTGACATATGCATGGTAAGCTCCCTAATATTTCACAATATTGTTGATATTACCATTCATTATGTATCTAGGTATTAAATTAATGCAACTGCGGGGTGTCCCAGGGGTTACGAGTATGATTTGCCACGACGTGGCGGGAGTGAGTTACAGGAGACTATGCCTAAAAGTTGCTGTGCTGTAGGCTGTACTAATGTGTTTATAAAAGGATGTTGATTGCACTTTTACCAATTTCCTGCGGAAACGAAGAGAGAGCGTCGAAACCGATGATTGCTGCAGTCAACAGACAGAACTGGACACCTACGTAGTACACATGGATCTGCAGCGAATATTTTGTATCTGGCGAGAAGAGTAACAACCCACTTGCACCAAATTACGTGCCTAGTTTGTCAAGCACGCTAAGAGCGCAGTGAAGCATCATTTGGCAGCGAGGGGTGAGGCATTTGCCAGATGGCAAGCTACCAAGCGAAGAAGACTAGAGGAATCACAGAGAATTCAATGTGCCAAAGAACTTGAAGAGAAAGCAAAATCAGAGAAATGAAGAGAAGGTTTGTTACTGAGTAATTCCTGCATTGACATTGCTGACCATACCATTATTTCAAACATGCTAATGTATGGCTGATATCAATGTAGCCAATGTATCTGTCAGCATCAAGCCCCAACCTCCTACCGGGTTACAGAGTTAGGTGGATTTTTTGCCCTACTAGTGGGGATTCTGTCAGTAATTGTACTAGTGATGAACTCCAGTTTTATCTACTGTACCATGAGGCCCTGGAGGGTGGCATACAAGGGGTAATCACTTTCAACCACCAGTTGATATGCTTGCAACTGGGATCAAGAATGTTAGTCATTAAAATTTTGCTTTGATCGCTTGAATTGACCTATAAAAGGCCTTGATTCTTGATCCTCTACCATAAAATCCAGTGAATTCTCATCTTTGCTAAAAGTTAGCTTTCAAAGGTGCTTGATTGTCACCTTGCAGATGTCTTGATCACTTGATTCACTCTACAAAAGCACTTCATCGAATCTTAATCCCGGTCGTAAGTGTTTCAACAGACAGTATTGAAGTGACTACGTACAGGGCATGTACCAGGAGCCTAGAAATGCTAATAAATCAAAAAATGAATGGGTCCTTTGGACTACTAGGCTAGTGGTAAACACCTCGTACAGGCTCTGCTTTCTGTGTTCACCATCCAGTGCCTAATTAGTAGAAGTAGATAATAATACTAATTGTAGAAATCCTCACATTGCCTGAGAGGTATGGCTTTGCATTGATAGGTTTATTAAAAATAGACTATGAAAAATTCTATATTATAGGCCATGGAAAGTTCCAGACATAAGCAAGAGCGTAAGAACAAGGAGAAAGAAGGAGCAAGAAGGAAGCGGCAAAAGCTTTTTGAGAAACAAAAGCGGTTGCAAAGGGGGCAGTTGCTAAGGAATGCCCAAATGGCTAAAAAGTTAGCTAAGCTTGTAGGGACAGAGGAAAATGTATGAAGAAATGATTGCAAAATGCCAAGACATGGAACAAAAGTTGCAGGATACACAGCATGAAAAGGAAAAATAGACACTATCCAAAACCACGCCCACTTTTCGGATGCCATTTTGAATAGGGCCAATTTCAATAATCACTGACTGCACTGCATTGAAATTCAGCGATGAAGAAAGCTCGAACTAAGTGATATTGTCAAACAATAGTCCATGGAGGCTTTCAATGCTGTAAATTCCTTGTTCAGGCTAAAGGCAGGTGATTATCAGGTGATGAACAAGGCGCGAAGCACTGACGACACTAATTCCCTTGTTTACCTGTACAAGGAGCACCTGGATGGTCAGCCGCTACTATGGTTACCATCACTAATAATTTACTGCAGTAATGGATACTAAAATACTATCTATTTGCTTCGCAGTGCTTCCTGTGTGGGCCAACAAGGTAATTTGGGCTGTCGATGCTTCGCACCTTGTTCAACCCTGATAACCACCTGCCCCTAACCAATTTACAACCTTGAAGACTTCCACGGCCAATTGTTCGACAATATCTCCTAGTTCGAGCTTTATTCATCATTGGATTTCAATGTAGCGCAATCGTAATAATTGATACTGGCCCCATTCAAAATGGCGGAAAGCTGTTGCTATGACGATTACGTAGTTTTGGATTGTGTCTATTGGTTACTAAGTGCAGTGCTTTAGCAGATCGAGTACTGACACAGCAGTCTTTAATTGATGATGACAAGAAAGTTTTGTACTACACAGGACTTCCATCCTATTTTGTCTTACAAGCAGTGTTTTCTTTGGCAGTTAAGGGGTTGCCAGACAGCTGTGATAGTGGGATTGGTAATTTCAATCAGTTTTTGATGACACTGATGAAGTTGCGACTTGATGCTGGTGAGCAGGATCTAGCTTATAGGTTTGGTGTTAGCCAGTCAACCGTGTCAAGGAGCATAAGTAAATGGGTTGATATTCTGTTTACTAAGCTGTCCTTCTTGATTTACTGGCCTGAGAGGGACCAGCTAATGAAGACGATGCCAGCTGATTTTAGGGAGCACTTTAGGAAATGTGCAATCATTATCGATTGTTTTGAGGTATTTATGGAATGTCCAGCATCCCTTAAAGCCAGAGCCCAGACATTTTCAAACTATAAAAAACACAATACTGTAAAGTTCCTTATTGGAATTACCCCACAAGGCTCTGTGGCATTTATTTCAAAAAGATGGGGTGGCAGAGCCTCTGATGTTTACATAACTGAATACTGTGGCCTGTTACAAAAGCTCTTGCCAGGTGACATGGTACTTGCTGACCGTGGTTTTACTGTGCAAGATACAGCTGGATTGTACTGTGCTGAAGTGCGCATTCAACCATTTACAAGAGGTAAGAAGCAGCTAAGTAAAGCTGAGGTGGGGAATGCACGAAGGTTAACACGTGTTCATATTCATGTTGAAAGGGTAATAGGACTTGTTAGACAGAAGTACAAGATACTACAATCTACCCTACTTGTTAACATGGTCAGCTGTAGTGAAACTGATGGATTCTCTGTGATTGATAAAATAGTGACTATATGTTGTGCCTTGTTCAATTGTTGTGAGACAGTTATTCCTTTTAATTAGCTAATGTTTTACAGTATTATAATCAATAATGACTATTAATAACATGAGAAATATGTGAAAGCACAATACATATACATACATAGTCAACACAAGTTTGTTAGCACTAGTGGTACAATTTTAAATCTTACTCAATGTGTGTTATCAGTGTTTATAGCAGTCAGGAGAACGACTTAACTTGTGTATTTGCTTCTGCAGTAAAAAGGAGTGCTGCAATGTGTGTGTAGGCTTTGCCGATTCCTGCCATACAGGTGCAGTGTGTACATATCACTTCTCCTGTAGAATATGTAGCCATCCACACCTTTAAAGGAAGATTTGACAAACTCTAGGAGTGCTTCACAAGCACTGTAAATAAATGAATGCTGTGTCTAGGAGGTCTCCTTTTCATAAACCAACTTCTACGCTCAAACAGGGAGTAAGGGTCTTCTGAAACTTTAATCAGTCTTAACTTTTCATCATACCTTTCCTTCGCATCACTTTCGAACTCAAAATAGTACTTTGAATACGCTACACTCGCAGGCCTGCCAACCTGGAAAGTAAAAAAATCTTGAGATTTCTGTACCTTTATTGTAGTATTGCAGTGTGTAGTAAAAAAAACTGGTAGATGCTATGCTGAGACCAAAAAAAAAAAAAAAAAAAAAAAAAAAAAAAAGGTCTCGACTTTTCTCAAAAACCGTGAGATTCGATCTGCTGCCCTTGAGCAGGGTAGTGAAACCGTGAGAGTTGGCAGGCCTGCACTCGAAGTTACACTCATTTCCACTCAAAATGGCGGCGTACATTAGAATTATTTTTGCACCCAGCGTTTAGTCATAATTACCACGCCCCCTGGATAAGCTCTATATTTATCGGCCACCCACGCAATTAACCAATCACTATTTGCAAAGGGTCTGGAATCCCATCAAAACTCCGTTTGAGAAGCTTACTTAGGTGTTTTATAATTACTTGGCTTTCATTTCCATGAAAGGGGTTAGTTACACACTGGTAGAAACATTGTATAATCGGCCACCCACGCAAGCAATTAAATTATTGCAATTAATGTTATACACACACATAAACTTTAGATGGTTTTTGTTCCTTCTCCCCTGACCTATAGAATTGAAGAATATCGGTAAATATTGGCATATCGGCTACAGGAATGAGTGAAAAATCGGTATCGGTAAAAGTGAAAATATGCATATCGGTGCAATACTAAACTAGAACAGGCAGGCTGCTACATATGGTACCACCTCAAACCTGTTGTTGATACCTTCTAATGCATACCACAGTGCATAGTGATCAAGCTAACCCTATTGTTAGCCGTTTACTGACACCTTGCCTGCATAATGTTCAACTTTAGTCCCATAGACTAATGTTGCTATGGCCACTTTCAGTTATCACTGTTTAACCTTCGATTAAACTTGTAATAAACACAGAAAGAACAAAAAAGGTACATGTCGAGTTCTGGAGAAGTCAGCATACAAAGTAACTTGTACAGAAGAAAAAAAGAGAGGACATAACCACAGTCATTAGCATAGTAAATTGTATATGTACAGTAGGTATACAGTGAATTACACACATGAACCACCATGCAATGTAAATAATTACATAGCTATACTGCAACTATGTAATTATGTGATTCAATTATCAAAATTGTGTATGTAATTACAGTAGACGAAAAATCATAAAATCAGAGATTTATGTGCATTTTACAATCATAAATATAAAACAACGTAATTACAAAACACTTTTATTTTGATGAGGAGTATAGGAATTTACTTACTTATATACATAAATATGCTACAAAAATTAATAACAAATAAGTATAAGCAAAATTTATACGCTTGAAGCCATTGCAATGAAAAGTGATGAGACAAGGAAGATTATATCACCCAATATGCTAAAAACGCAATTTAATCATAGTGGTTTAGTGTTAATTGTATGGGCTAAAACTGGGGAATAACTAAATGCATCCAGTAATGCTCTCCGTTGTTTCAGCACTATTTATTGTAATGTTCTCTACTAATTTTCCTTACCCTTTATGTACATAATAAATGTATGAAATCATATGTATTATTATGTATTATTTTGATCCCTTTAGAATACACACACAGGTTTAATGTGTATTTTCACCCAACACTACTGCAATAATAGCACACTGTATGCACATACTCGAGCAATTAGTACCTGCTGAAAAGTGAAGTGAAGCATTCCTACTCATCACATCATTTGCTACACAACGATATAAACTAGTTCCAAGTCCATTACTAGCTGTCACACCAGTGATTGTGAGTGTACTGGTCAGTATATCTCCACTAATAGTTGTAGTGATATTGAAGGGAACTCCTCCATTAGATGTAGATAGTGTTGAAGTACCTCCCACTCTTTTCTGCTGCCACTTCACATCATCACTAGTAATGTTAACACCATTCCTGTTCACTGCACAAGTGAGCACTGCAACTGCCATTGATTCTCCAATACACACTGTGACATCACTTGGTTGTGTAGCTATTCTAGCTGTGTGTAATGAAGACAAAGAGCACATAATTCATAAATGTACAGTATAACTGGAGTGCCGACCAAATGCTATGGTACAACAATTAATGATTGCTATCAGACAATTTTGTATCTACCAATAAAAACCAGGACTTTTTAATAACTTATTCTACTGTACACAGATGAATAAGCCCTAAATCTGCACTTTGATAGTACACCTGTACAACATTAGTACATACAAAATGATTTATTATTGTGAAGAAGTAAGTCTATAATTGACTGATTAAGACTTCAGGGTCACAATCACAGTACTGAGGATGGGTCAGACCAAAGTCATACACAGATCTCTATTTGGACTTAAGGTTACAGTATACAGCATGTATATGTACATGTATAAAAATGTGTTGGCATGATTTATTACAAAATCAAGCAGAAATGGTTAATTTATTCAACTTGTGATAGTAATACAACTATAGCTATGTATTTGTGCTTATTTGTTTTTATCCTAGAACAATGACTATTCTTGTGTGTTTGGTCCACCATATTCAGAAACATTACTAAACCATGGCCAACAAACCCTTAAAATTTCAATGCAAGTAATTAAACAACTAAAACATCTGGGGCATGTGGAAGCAATTTTTGTAAAAAAAATTATTTTATTTTATTTAAAATAATAAAATACAATAAATCATTAAACTCTTATATAGTACTTTCTTCAAGCAGAACAAGTTCAATTAAACTCAGCACGTATACCTCAGTCATTGGTACAAAACCGCTTTCACATGTCCTAACAAATTTAGTATACTGTATCACCATGTCCCAGAAATTCCCTGGAGCTTACAGCTTTTGTTGTATATGCAGGAAAAAGACATGGTAATGATAGCTATCATAGATAGAGGTAAGCGTTTACAACAACTTGTACACCTGCTTCAAACTACACCAACATACACAAAAGCATTAAATAGCCTGAACTTGGACTACCTAAACATTCCACGTACAACTACTTGCTACCATTTCAGCATAATTATAATTGTAATTTGATCACAGCTCTCACAATTGCTGGTATAACAAGCCAAGACAATATATGTTGTACCCTCTTCTTCCCATACCGTGTCACATTTTGTTATGCTAAGTGGAGTATTACAACATTCGCAATAAAAACTGGATTGTGGCAAACTACATGTAACACGACCTGGAATATATCATCACAAGAATTTACAAGTGTCTCCTTAAAATAAGGAAATTGTAGTGAGCCAACAGACACATAACAAATTTAGGTAATACATATTACAACAGGTAGTTGTATCAAGGACCAGAGTGATTTTCCTGATATATCAAGGCCGGAGGAGACGGTCCGGTTGGTCAGGCCTGAGCCGGACCAATAATCTGGAGTTGAACCAACTGACCAGCTCGAACTACATTACTCTCATGCAATCTTTGAACGATCACATCTACATGCAGCTACGTACATTTTACAGATGTAATTGAATAGCATGCCATGAGTAGTTACCTAGTTTCTCAGCCTAACTAAAGCACAGAACTACACGTATAGTACCTCCAATCACCTTACAGTACAGCATAGTAATCGTATCGTTTTGTACAGAAACGATTGTGGGTTCTACGTACAGTATCACGTGTGCTGACAGTTGGCATTTATCACGTGTAAGGCAGGTGCCTTCTTTGATTCTAAACCAGCACACTTATATCACAATTCAATCTTCATAAAATAATCATTAGCATTTTCCTTGGCTTGTTTCTCTTGGCTTCTTTACTGGGCGAAGGGCTGGCAGTGACAAACCAGATGACTCATTCCGTCTCGCATTCCGTGGCAAGAAGCAGTACACCCATACATTACATGGTGGCCATCTGGATGAGATGTTGAGTAGAAATCACTCCTCTTCAACTACCCACTCATCCTGTCGAGATACACTGTTAAAACTTAGGTGCTACCATGACACCTATGATTTTCTAAAAATCAAGGGGGTATTGTTGCAACACCCCTGAAAATAATAACCACCATAAGAGGTTTATAGTCACACTTGTTGGGTGTTACCATTTTGTAAACACCCTTAATTGTTCATTGGAAACTCTAAACAGAGATCTAACACCTCATGATAGGGTGTAATGTACATGTAATCGCATACAGTTACTAACACTGTTAGAAGTATGGCAGAAACACCTGACTGCAATTTATTTATGGGCCAAGTGATTTATCGGCCCCCATGACAACAGCACCTGCCCTGAATTATCATGCAAGATAAACACCTGCAGTTTCAAGTAAAATATAATAGTAGCTATTAATAGTATCAGATTTTACAAAACTGATACAAATTGCACATCAGACAAAATCAAATACCACCAGAGCGTATAGCCATACTACCATACTAGTTCAGGGTTTTAAGCTCAAACTACTTGATGCTGGCTTTAATGGTGCAGGTGGTGTGAAGCGTTTAATGGAAATTTCTGGCCTTGGTAAGGTTGACTGTCTTGGGTTGACAGGAATTGGTGGATGGCCTATTTTAGATTCCCAACATATTATTCTGTGTTGATAATTGATTTTGCTGCATATATACCAGGCACTTAGGAGCCAGCACAGCTCTGTAACCTCATGCATGTCTGGATTTCAATTGCAGTCTTTATTTCCCACTCCTCTACAGCCCACCTTCCACTCCTTTGTGAGCAGCTGTGATTCTACCTCCACTACACAAAAAGTGTCATGTGTATGCAATATGCTCCAAACATGTTGTACATAGCGTGAACTCCTGTGGTGTATGTGATGTGTAGGAGATGATAGTTCAAATTTGCCTCATTAAACAGCAAATGTGAACTATTATCTCCTACATATTACTTACCCCACCTAAGTACATTTCATGCATATCACTGACTGCACTTGTGGACTGTGCTGTAAACAGCCCCTGAACACCAATCAAGACATTATCTAATTCATCACATACTGCATGCACAAATATGCATTTTACTGTAGTGAGCTAGCTAGCTCACTCATTAAAGTTATCTGATTTTCTTTCTTATTTGGCAGGAATACTACAAGTATCTGAAAGGTAATAAATTGATGCATCTCTGGTGTAATTTCATATGTGTGCTTTGGCAATTTTAAATCTAAACCATTTATCTCAAACTTCTAAAATAAATATGTGACCGGATTTGACAAAACAAGGCTTCTATACACATCCAATTTTCTGACTTTAACCAGCTGTAACTTGACTACTCAGCAAGCTATTGGCCTAAAATTTGCACAAAGTCCTTCCATAGCATAGTAAAATACCAGTTCAAAATTGGGCATACTCCTACATAATGAATGAGTTATGGTACTTCAAAGTCATAAAGTGGATGTGCGCGTAAACCTTATTTTGTCAAATTTGGTCATATGTGGATTGGTTTTCCAAACAATAGCTGCATAAATGCTTTTACATTGTGCTAAAGGAAATTTGTTTACTATGCATGAAATGCTGCACTTCTATATAATTATGATAATCAATAGGTGTAATGGGAACACCCTTTGCACCTACAAGGGTGTTTCCGTGAATGAAATCCCACAATTAAAAGTTTCTTTGGTAGTTACGTTATAAGTACAAATTGCAACTTACATATAAAGTGTAGAAAGATAAGGAAGTAAGTGTACTTGTAATCATGTTGAATTACTGTATTTCACAGGTCATAATATGTGTTTCCTAAATATATCATCAATGAAAATGAAGGTATGGGAGGAGATCCACCCCCATGAAAGTGTTGGAAATTAACAGTGCACCCCACCACACACCCTGGACCCACACCTCCTGTAGCACCTTTACACTCTGGTGTTATATGCTAAGCACTCTTCTTTCACACCCTCTAAGTGTCACCACAACACCCTTTTCTAACACCTGAAGGGAGTTGACATGCAACTGGACACCCCTAAAGGTGCTTTTGGTACACCTGAATTTTAACAGTGTACTGAGCAAACTCTCAGTCTCACCCACATCGTGCCATTATCGAATACTGATTGATCTCGTGACTGTCCACCAGTATATTTAATTTACTAGACGTGATGATCCGTTCACTTCATACAAACCAGTATAGTAGTATACTGTATTTTTGTAGCTGTGTAGCTTTTTATTGTAGCTGTGTGAATTCACTGTATAGCAATTATATCCTAGCTAAAGGGGGCCATGCTGCATGGGTTCCCTGTGAAATTTGGTTGCAAGTTGCTATAGCTAGTTTTACTTTAAAATTTAGCATCAATTTTAAATTTTAAGGCATTTTCAAGCCTTTAAATTGCAAAAATTCTGCAGTTCCTGGGGGTTGCACCCCTAGACCTCCCTTGAACTTCTAACTGCTAGCTACACTGTATAACTAAATGAACCATACAGCAAGTTTCATGCTGTGTCCCCTGGGTATGTCAGGTCTACAATAATTTTATACATAGTATAGAAAGTCTGAAGAACAACAGATAGGCTTGAGCATATTTATATAGCTAGCTAGCTGTGAAATATCACTAAAATTGCATATCTGAGTGTCTAATTTTCAAAAATTTCCTGTGGAGGCATGCCCCCAGAATGCTTGTGCTTCGCACACTGTGCAACAGCTCCTCTCTCATTGGTATGTATATAGTAGCAATTTCAACATTATAGTCAATGGCCTGACCAACTCAATTTTCCCTCCTCTGGCCCTGTATATACACCCAAGCCAGGCCAGACAGAGTGGGTGTACGTACATATCAGGCAAATCACAAGGGAAACAATACAACTGACATGCCTATTGCAGGCTAATAACCCATGGAGGGAAACCTACAAATACCCCTTGTAAATTCAACTATGGGTTAGCAACAAGTACTACATTTATTCTGATAACGTGAATGGGCAAATCCTAAGGATATCACAAAAAGGTAATTAAGCAATTTTACTACTGTTTTTTTTTTAAAACTAAAGCTGCTGCATCATTTAAAGACTACTAAAAGTTCACTAGACATCTAGAAGGGTAAGCTTTTCTATACAGTAGTTATCTCATCTTATTTTAAAAGTAGGCGTGGTCTCAATATTTAAAATTGTTGGGAAATGTTAGTGAATAGGCTATAGCAATAGTACTAACCTTAATCTCAACTCACAGAGTAGCAAGGGTGATTAATCGCCTCTATCTGTTTGCTGTAGGATGTAAATCAGACGCATGGCTTTCATCACGTCACCAATAATAATCTCCCCCAATTAATTTTGTATCACTCCCACATCAAGATCATGGTACATTAATATGCACCTTAGCCAGCCATTAAATGTAACATGGTCAGCCAGAGTTTATAAGATACCTGAAATTTGACTTTGAAGATACGTACGTAGGTGGCTCCAAGCATGTACACATTATAATTGAAGCACAATCACACATGTGTACAAAGAATACAGCATGAGGGTTATTCCAAGAGACTAATACAGCATAAGGTGTTGTATTAGTCTTGAGACACCTCTCAGGTGCTGTATTTTTCATGTACACAAGTGTCTAGGCAGTGGAAGTACTTTAAGTATTGTAATATTGTGCTGCCTGAGTTGTCTTGTTCAGATTGTTCATCTCAAGTACTTTAACCCCTTCAATTTTAAGACTATCTATATCTATTTCTAGCTGTACAACAAATAGATACATACATGTACGTACATAGGTACGGTTACTTTGGCTGGTTTTTGCTATTTACAATATTATGCACATAATCAACCATGCTACAGTATCTGAGTGCACTTATTTTTGTAAAATTCCTTTCATATCTATACTGTATTCCCACATATCTGTACTGCTGCCCATGGAATCTGCCTCAATCATTTACATAATGAGCAGGTATAGTATTTAATGGAAATTACACTACACTTCAGCACACTAATCCTATTACCATATTTAATAGATGATGGAAAACACACACAGAAATATATCACCAAAACCATGTAATGATCATTACACTTGTGTGGAGGGGGAAGCCTGTGATTAAACAGACAGGAAGATCATTGAACTTCATTGCCAATAGGAAATCATTTAGCTAACCCAACAATTTAATCAACTATGTTGGAGGCCAATAAAAGATTAGAGACCAACACTCCTTGGCTTGAGATACTTTAATACAGCAGTCATCCTTATAGAACAGTCACATGTGCATATGTAGCTGTATGCTACATATAACTAAAAAAACACTACAAATTGTAAATTGAGCCCCAGTGGGTGTCCACCTCAAATAACCCCTATCTAGGGCTTCCAGGTCTGAACACCTACTTGCATTAGCTAGAGCCATTAATGTTACCACCTTCCTACCCAGCTCTAAAATTGAGAGTCCTTTTGAAGGGCAGCTCCTAACAACTTTAGCTACATCCCATGACCCTCTGAGGTGAGGAGCTGTGGCCTGGCATTAAACATGCCCTTTAGTAACCTAGACACTAAGGATCACATTAACATTATAATATCTAACTGTGGGTAAGAAGTTGAGATTGCCGAGTGTAATGCATTAAGGGAACGGCATTGTAAACTTAAATCAAATTGGTCTGCAAGAAATTCTAGCATGTCACCTAAAGATGCTTGATGTGCCTTCCAGCACACCACCCACACCCTTAGACCAGGCTAATTTGTATGCTGCATAGGTATTAGATCTCCAGGTGTGCAGGAGTAGTTTTGTATAGGCTTGAGTCTATTATGCTCCAAAATTTGCTTATTATGCTTTTTGGCATACGTATTTCCCCAATTTTCTGCCTATTATATGCTTGTTTTTATGCTATTCAGAAATGCATTATGCTTTAATTTTGTGTGTGTTGTTTTCTTTGTATAGAGAAATTTTTCATATGATAGAATGTAAATGGAGAAGTTTCTCTTCAACTGCAACATAGAAATAATAGCACTAGCTTGAAAAGGGGATGTACTCTAGAGTTATATAATTATAGTACGTTCGCGTTGAGCTAAACCCTCAAAAACGATTAATAACTTACGATTGCTACATCGCACGGGCCTCCTGTATTGCTCGATACGTAGCGCTTCTCAATCCGCTAAAAATATATTAAAAGCACTTCATTCGAATGTAAGACACTCTAGTTATGACACTGCAAAGTTTCTCCATCCATTTTCAATGGGGAAGCCTCTAAAGCACGGCCCTTTGATATTCATGTTGACACATGTTTGTGGCGAAACCAGACGTCACACTCCCGCCCTCAACACGCATGATATCACCATCTGTTATGTAAGAGGCTGTAATACACTTTTGCAAGAAAAAATAAACAGTTTTTGTGTGTGTAAAACAGAGTTGCGTGAGTAGAAGAGCTGGGGCCACTGTTGCATTGTATTTAGAAGGTAAGTGGCCCACTTATCTTCAGGGGAAAAACCTCTTTCAGCCATTAAGAGTAAAAACCCAAATTATAACAGCTCAAGTACTTTTATCCAGCATAGGTGTACCTGCAAGTGAGGCAAACAACATGTTTTTAACTTCACATTTACCACACAGCTGCTTATTCTCTCCTATTCCCATCCAGTCAATTTGTCATTTTAATCCTTTTCCCATCACTTTGTGCACATGCCATACAAGCCGTTTCAAATCAGCACCTGGTTCTCAAAGTCACATTCCCACAGAACTCTACAGAAAGTTTCACTAAATGAAATACTGTTTGTATGCATTTGGACCTATAATACCTTTAGTGACTTTTAAACACTCCTGCACTGATCAATATACACAATGTCTGGTATTTTCACCTTCTGCAAGCATAATAAAGTAACAATAACTTTGAAAGTGCATGCACTTACACTTCATCTGTTGTTTTTTTTTCATGTACTTTGCAGAGTTCAATCCCAGCCATCCGATGACTCCTGGAGAACAACATACAAGTTGTAACACTAGTATTGTAAATATCAAACAATCTTACATCAGATGAAGTAGGCTCAGAAGAAGACTCGGACTCACTGTTGCTGGTGGTGGAGGAGTCATTAATACCACCATCACCACCATCACCATCTTCACTATCGCTACTATCACTGCTGACGTGAATGAGGAATCGTTCTAGAAGTTCCTCATGAAGTCCATCCTGTTCCCAGTAATGATCTTCAACTTCTTCTTGAACGTGCTTTATCAAAGATTGCCACCTCTCAGATGTAACAGCCTCAAATCCTTGATAAACCAGTTCCTTAACTTCAGTCAAAGTAAACCTAAATAGATGCCAAACTATAACAATGTCCATAACAATGTTGATATACCTCTTGTTGTTCCGCTTTACGTGTCCCTTCACTTGACTCCAGGCCATCTCAATAGGATTCAGTTCACAGTGTGCAACTGGTAGTCTGACTACTTCATGGCCTATTATTATGTTAGCCGAAAGAACTGGGATCACAACAGTATACCAGAAAAAAGCCATACCAGAAAAATTTCAGAGCCACAATGTATACACTTAACATACCTTTACTTCCAGCTATCTCATCTATAGCATATCTTGGAGGAGTTTTTGCTCGTTTGATGATTTCCCACAGATCTCTTTTCAGTGAACTTTCTGGATATGCTATACCTGTGAATCATCATACAGTCACATACTGAAACAGTGACAGTATATACACACTGCCTTACGTTTCTTATTTAACCACTCTTTCAGCTGTGCTTTTCGCCACTTTTGCTTTGGTTGCTCCACCAAGTGGCGACTGCAGTTAACACAGTAATGTTTACAGTTGACAAATCTAATACCTACCTATGGTAACTGGCATTGTCCATTACAATCAGACAATTGGCTGGTAATGCTGGAAGTAACTTTTCTTTAAACCACCTTTCAAAATTCTCTGCATTCATTTCTTGATGGTAATCAGCTGCAGATCCTTTCTTGGCTTTAAAAACCCAATCACAACCTGAAAGAACAACTGTGTTTACTGGATACTTCACATCATAGAAAATTACCGGGAACCCATCCATCTTTGCCTCCAGCATGTAAGATAATAAGGCGCTTTCCTTTACCTGATGGCTTGCTATGTATAAATTAGGTTAAACAAGCATACTTTTGAAAGCTATTTAACCAACCTGACTCCTCCTATAGTCCCCCCAGTAGTCTTATCAGCCTCTACCCAGGCTCTGGACTTTCCATCATGCGCATTGGCCCAAGTCTCATCCAAGTACACCACTGGTTTCCCTTCAGTTCTGTTGCGCCTCATTCGTCTCAAATATTTATGACGCTGATGGACTATGCGGGGCTGCTCATAGTATACCCTGCATGTATGTGTAGTAAAATTAAAACACACAAACTGGTACAATACTAATCTCTTGTCATTAATCGTTCTATGCTTGAATCCCATATCCTTCAATACCCTTCTAAGTGATGTTCTTTCCCCGGAGAAAACACCATCATTCCGGAGTTTTGACTGTAGACGGAGTAACAAAACCAAAGGCTCGAGTGTTCAAATTCACCCACCAAAATCTTCGACAGTGATAGATTTTCTTTCTTGTCGTATAACGAATGTATTTTCCGTCTGATTGCATCCCGGTCGAAACTGTCTGCATCGACACGGATTCGTGAACGTTTGTACCTGCAGTGACGATTAGATGAATAGAGTAGCCTCCTGCAAACTACTTTTGTACCTTTTTCTTGGCGTAGAAAACCCGCCTTTCTTGCGGTACTCCATCCTCACTCTTACAATAGATGACTCTGAAATCCTTACGTGGTGAAATCAATACCAAACCCAGCTGCAAAGATATCTAATACCAGTGGCCTTAGAGATTCTCTGCTTCACATTGACGGAAACTTTAGACTTGTTCGCTTTTTGCTCGAAGTAGGTCCATAGCTTCATGAGTAGAAACTTTGTTTGGCTGTTTAACCTCTTTCCAAGAGGGTTTCGCTCTGCACTCACTAACGCTGCACTGGACGCCATATTTTCGACAATTAAGTGCGCGCCCGTAACATGAGCTTACGAATAAATGCGTCATGAACATCATGTTTAAAGCCTTTGATCTTGTATGGCTTCCTAATCACCAACCCAGGATTCAGCTCAACGCAAACGTACTATAGTATAGCAAGGGGTAGTCTGTCAGCTATATACATGACAATTTATTGTCTAATATCTTTGTAGTCATGTATGCAAATAACTATGTATAAAATATGCATGGTTTCTGATAGATCTTCTGAGTTTTAACAATTGGCCATGGTATTCAAAGGACAGCAACTGCTCAGTATAATATGTGACTTGCATTTGCAAAGAACATATTAGCCTCCTGGGGATAAACACTTAAACAGTTCTCATTCTCTCTGTTGCATGTGATGACTGTTCTATTAGAGTGTTTGACTGTTCTATTAGAGAATCTCGATCTTTTTGAAATAGCTTCCTGGTTTGATATTAACCCCAGTCTCACTGTAGACCAGCAGAGACTTCACTAGTTTCAATGTCCAGATATTCACTAGCTATACTGACTCAACACTAATCATCAGAGCTTCTATTGTAGTGTCTTCCAATCGAGCTTTCAATAATCATAATCATCATATCACATTTTATTCAAAACCAGACGATAAGACGCATTATATAATACCAAATTCAACGATTAAAGCTCAGCTAAACTGCTTTGCCATGCCTTGGTACTAGTTGGCATGTGACTACGCATGTCCTATAAAACTCAAACTCACAATGAAAAGCATTCATTCCATCGAGTATATTAAAACCTGTAGTAAGATAGTAGTGCATTTTTCTACAGTCACGTTGTCAGGAATCATTTCTCCATCCAAAATAGGTTACCCCTTGACTTTGTGACTGTTATAGCAGAAGTTATACTTATTGTGGTGGAAATTTGCCCATTATGCTCCTAATTATGCTCCAGCATTGTGTTTTATGCTTTTCTTCCCCTATTATGCCAAACTTATGCCGGCATAATCGACGCAAGCCTAGTTCTGTAACCCTTTCAGAAAATCCTTGTGTTGAGAAAGCTTGCCAGAGACAGGCTATGCAGCTAAGACTTCCAGCTTTCCTAGATTAGAGGATGAGGTATCAGGTCTGAACTCAGGAGCAGGATCTACTCCATGGGGAGTAGAATTGATTCCTCACTAACATTCTCAACACCTACGAGTACCACACCTGGGCTGGCCAAGTTGAGGATAGTAAGCAAGCATAGTCTATCTCTTCCAAACAGATCTTAGACAGTGCCCTTCCAATCAAGATGAAAGAGAGGGGAAAATATATGGCTAATCCTGTAACCAAGATGTTGCAAAAGGCATCTACCTCTCTCGCCTGTGGATTGGGTCTCCAGCTGCAGTAATTTAGCAGTTGAGCGTTCGTTCTGCTTGCAAATAAATCTATTGTAAAAGCACCCAGCATGTAGTGGACAGTTTTGAAAGTTGACGGTAGGAGGTCATTACCCAGGACTGTCTTGGGATGTCCTTTAGTGTCCCAGGTCTTGTAGGGACTACTTGGACTTGGGACACCATAGGTAAATAACACCAGGATTGTCTTGGGATATCCTTTAGTATCCTAGGTCTTGCAGGGACTAGTTGGACTTGGGACACAATAAGTGAATAACAGCAGGACTGTCTTGGAATGTCCTTTAGTGTCCTAGGTCTTGCAGGGACTACTTGGACTTGGGACACAATACGTGAATAACACCAGGACTGTCTTGGGATGTACTTTAGTGTCCCAGGTCTTGCAGGGACTACTTAGATTTAACACAAGGACTGCCTTGGGATGCCCTTCATCAGTGTCCTAGGTATTGCTGAGACTACTTGGTCTTGAGACAGTATGGGTAAATAGAGGTTGGGATGTCCTTCATTCTCTGATAGGACAGAAAGAATTTGTCTTGGGACATTCTGTAATATCAAAGGACAAAGGGATTTGTCTGGGCAATCCTAGACATTTATGCATAAGGAGTTTCCAATCACTGCTGTCACGGTGACAAAATTCCCAGTCTGTAAAACATTGTCCTTCCCTGCCAGATACTCTGCATGTGATGTAATCCGATGTACGTAGAAGACACCACTCCAGGGCCAACAGACACAGCAGATTATAACTAGTCCTCATTAATCTGACATGATCTGACATTGTATGACCATGCTTACACATGCCAAGCCAGTGGCACGCCTTCCCCACAGGAAATTTTGGATTTCAATGCAAATGATGATACCCAAAATTCCTTCAGCAGCCATGCACTGCATCATTTTAAGCCACAGTGTCGTAAACACGTGCCACAAATGGTGTACAGCATAGTAGTATTCCCAAACACACGTAGTGGTATTCCTTGCCACATGTGGCAGATCCTATGTTGCTGCATGGTAACATACGTGGCCATGTGTGACTGTGGTAATATGAAGTTGTAAGTGAACTGTATTGTACCACAATGCTCAAATATCACTCATCCTATAAACATGCTGCTTGAGGACATTGATGATTATTTTTACGTACACCTTGAGATAGAGCTGGACACCAGAGCATTGATATCAATCGTTTGTAAAGCCACAATGGCCACAAGGAAAAGCACCTGCTATTCAAGAGTCCTAAGTAAGTTAAAAACCTACAGTGGGAGCAGCTGACTGTAAAGGGACCGATTAAAGTAGAAGTGCAGTACAAAGATCAGTGTGAACAGTTGCAGTTAGTAATGACTCAGGGAAATGGACTAGATTGTTTGGAAAAGACTAGCTAATGAAACCTTACTTGAACTGTGAACCACTGTAGGATTGAACCCTTGAACCATATTAGCACATCAACTGGGATCAAATGAGCAACCAATTGCTTTTGCTGTTTTGTTTCTTGTTTCTTAGCTTGTTTCTTAGCTGGACCCACACCTTTGCCTTTGCCACTGATATTGAGAAGGCATTTCTACATGTCAAGCTTCACGAATCAGACCGGGACTCAACTCGCTTTTTATGGGTTTCGGATGTTAGTAACCCGTCTGGTACTCTAACAACCTATCGCTTCAAGGTGGTACCCTTTGGAACGTCCAGTTCACCATTTATGTTGAACGCCATGCTTGACCTGCATCTCAAGAAGTTCCCCTTATCAGTGGCTAGGGATATGGAGTCTAAATCGTAGCACAACTGAGCAAAGATCATTCAAGAAAGGTGGGCCTACCAAAAGACAGTCGTTTAAACTTGCATGTTCTTTACTTTGACAAGAGCTGCAGTCATAAACGATTCTTATCGGTGTAGTTGCAGACTCCTTCTTGACTGGGTGGTGTGGCAAGTAATGAACATTAGCTGGATGGTCAGTAGGCTCAACCTTCTCTATGAAGCCACGTGCTTCCTGATCAGTGATGATACTATGATACAACTGTAAAAGAGATGGTGTTTCTGATAGACGAGATTCTAGCTGCCGTGTTAGTCTCATGCAGGTTGTGAAATTGGATGGCAGCGGGAGATGATCTGGTTTCCATGGAAACCGTGCTGTGTAAGTGCCATCGGCAGCTTGACTAATGCTGGTGGCCTGATAGTGATGCATGAAAGTGTCTCCCTGTCCAGAGATAGATGGGGAAGTGCCAGCTTCTTCTATAGACCAAAATCTGTCAAGGTCAGGTTCCTCACTGGTGGCTATGGCCATAGAGGCAACATTCAGCTGTACATGTGTCATTGGGAAGGATATGGGTCCTGACAGAAGGAACCCCAGTTTGGACTGCTGGGCAGTTGGCCCATCACCTCGCACAATCTTGTCCTCCACAAAGGTCCAGTAGTAATCAGCCTCTATCAAAATAGATATGTGGAAACTGTTCACTTGTGATAGGGTGTGCTAGCCTCAATCCACGCAAGTGAGGAAAGCTCTCAATGGATGCCCGTACTGACATCTTCAAAGGCGCAGCAATAAACGGTACTATAAGTACGGATATGGGTATTCTGTCCCCAGCCTCAGTTTCAACACTGACTTAGCCCACTGCTATGGGTTTGGGTGAGGAATATTCAGCTCCAAACGGTGCTATGGTAATATTTTCAGTGCCAACTGGTGTTAGTCTAAGCTTGGTGGCTGTCTCCTCGGTGATGAAGGAGCGTTGAGAACCTTCATCAAATAAGATGTTACCCTGTATGCGTATACCCTCACCAACAACAGGGGCAATGGCTGTCTTCAACAGGCTGACAGTTGGGGGAGAAGCTTCCTTGTTATTGTGTGCACTACGTAAAATAGGAGCTGTGATGGTATTAACCTGTTGGCTGGGTGGCTGTGCCTGTTTATCTGTGTTCTGTGCAGTAGTAGTAGGCTTGGGGACATCACCATCAGAGGGTTTACATAAACTAGTGTGGTGCTTGTGTTTGCACTGCTTGCACCGAAACTTCAAGTTACACTGTGAGATCTTGTGGTTCCCCAAGCAGTTAAAGCAAAGATTAGCCTTGCGAACTATTTCTAGCCGCTGTTGATAGTCTGTAACGTGTGTGCATGTAGTAGGAGAGTGTTCGCCCTTGCAATAGGCACATAGTGTCTTCTTCTTACCACCACCACCACTTGGGTGTCGTCCTCCCTTAATGCCAGCATAGAAGGATGCAGTGGAACGTGTTCCGGGTTCACTTGACAAGTCTGTGGTGTACAATCCGCTCTCCAATACCCGTATCTCCTTCAACAGGGCAGCTTGCAGGTCATCAAGAGTCCATCTCGGTTGATCGTGACCTCTAGCTAAGTTTCTGCGTACACGGGCAGGAAGTTTACCGCGGATTATGGATACTAGGATCTGGCTATATGATTCCTTGGGTACCCCGAGAGATGCAAGGCCTCTGATATGGTTCTCAGTGACATCGTAGAACAGTTGCAAGCTAGACAATTCATTTGTCGGACCTGGTAGCTCTATGAGAGCACGAGTGTGTGCGTCAATGAGCTTCTCTGGCTGGCCAAAGCGTTGCTTCAAAAAGGCAATTGACTGTGCATAATTTGCCTCTGTCAATGGGAGGCCAGCTATGACACGTGCTGCATCTCCTTGGAGTTGAGCCTTAAGGTAATTGAACTTGTGTATCGTACTCAGTGTGGGGTTGGAGTTGACCGCAGCATCGAAAGAGTCCCAGAAGGATTGCAAACTAAGCGGGTTTCCTGAGAATGTTGGCAGCTCAAGTTTGGGTAAACGACTTGTATTGTAGAGTTGGGGACTCGTTAACGGTGTTGTCATGTGAGTTGTAGGTGTAGTGTTTTCACGTTCTATAGCACTGGAACTAGCTGTGAAAATGTGTGAGGGAGGTTCAACAGTGCTAGGAGTGGATGCTGGGTCTATTGACGAGGGTGTGACTGTACTAGGTTGAGTAGATACAGGGGGCGTAGGGCGAACTGATGGCTCCGACAAGGAGGTTGGTATGGATGGGGAGGTTACCGATAAGCCAGTGGGTTGGGATCTTGTATGCATTCTTATAAATGTATCAATATGATTCACCTTCTCCAAGATCCTGTCTTGCATGTCCTCAATGTCTAAGATCGCATCCTCAAGTGCATCACCATCTTCTATTGATTCAATTATTTGAGTGTCCAGCTGGCAGATGATCTCTCTCTTCTTTGATAGAACTTCTTTTGTGGTTTTCAACGAAGATAGAATAAGTTCATCAATTGTGTCACTGGCCATTAGCTCCTCCACCTTCTTGAATTGGCGAGATACATGGCTCTTGTAGGCGTTTCTAGATTTCTGCAGGCGAGCTGCCTGTTCCATCGCAGGTTAGGTCCAGTAAATTCTAATTAGTGCATGCTGTGTTGAAAAGGGGGCAACGACAACAGTTCTACGCGATACGGGTGCTTGCCTTAACGGGTACCATTTTCGAACGGTTCGAATGCCACGGTACCACGACTTCTGTGTTTAGAAATGATGATCCCGAATCGGTACACAGGTAGTGTGCGGAGAAGACTAATCCACCGTCGTAGCGACTGGTCACAGCACCAATGTTGTAGAGGGGTTCGAAGGGTCCACGACGATCGAGAATCGGACTAACTGCTGGCCACGCGGTATTACACATACGCCATCTTAATTATTCATAACGCCAATTACACGCATGCGCGAACCCAAAAAATCTAATACAACAAAATGGCCTGAGTATTAACTACACACAATTACTTATAATGTCTAGTTCTCGACAGTGGTTTTTTTACATAAGAATAGTTTTAAAAGTAGGTTTTAGGTGTGTGTTCTATTAAGAGTTAGTTGTTCGTGTAAATAACTCATGGTAGTCGCATACCCTACTATCCTTGGCCGCATGACTCACTACTGTGAGTCTTGATCTAAAAAATGTTACAATTACCACAGCATAATTCATACAAAAATACTGACTGTATTTATTCTGTCTATGTTTAGGTGTTGGAACCAATAGTTAGGGTCCGCAATCCGAAAAATCAACTTCTACAAATCAATCCCCCTACCATTGTGGGATGTTCATTGTAGTATCCCATTGCTTGATCCACCATGAAACCGGAGGCACGATTGTTGTCTTCACAGAAATATTGTTTTCAGTATCTTCCAAGATGCAAAATTTATTTCTCCACACAAAGGACCGGATGAAACTTGCTACTTAGCCAAATCGTATCCAGAGTTGTTGTAGTTGAAAAGTACGCACAGAAATAAGTAAATGATTTGCTGGGTGCCCAGCACAGGGTTGCTTTCTTTGAAAAAACAGACAAAGAGATATGAAGTTTCGAATTCAAACTGCCCTACCACCCAGGGCAAGAGAAGCCAACTCTTCCTCATAGTGTTTCGATATGGTTGGGTGCATAGTCTGTCTATGCTGTTAGTTTGGAAAAGATCTGAGACTTCTCACCATCTGGGTGACGAGCATCAAAATTTTCTGCAGCATCAAAGAATTGTGTCGCACTTTCTAGCCATTTCCAGCGCTTCTGCAGCAACAACAATCATCAGTTATAAATTAAAGCTATGGCAAAAGATGTCCCTGAACGTTTGGTAGCAGTGATTGTCAATTATTATTTCATCCACAACTTCCACGCCTCGCTCTAAGCTATGCATCAAGGGAGGCAGCAAAATCGTCCAAATTTGACTTCACCTCTCACGCTCCACAGCAGCTTCAAATCTTCACTAGATCACCCTACATCACCATTATGCTGCAAAGCATCCAAAACAAACCGAAAAAAGCACAAAATCTTTCATTTTTGATTCGAGCTGGGTGGAGCTCCTGGTGAGCTGCTGGTATACTGCATCATATGAAATCACAGAAACACCAACTACTACTACTACCAAACGTTTTAATCCATCATTTATCATCATTCTAAACAAAATTAAGTGACCAGTGTGGCATCAGAAGCACTGGAAAGCACTTTGGTACCATTGAGAGAATCCCTTGAAATGACGTACGAAAATTTTGACGTTCTTCACCTAGATGGTGAGAAGTCTCAGATCCTTTCCAGACTAACAGCATAGACAGACTATACATCCAACCTTATCACATCACTATGAGGAAGAGTTGGCTTTTCTTGTCTTGGCTGGTAAGGCAGTTTGAATTCGAAAACTTGCGGTTCATTTTCTGCTTTTTGAGAGAAAGCAACCCTGTGCCGGGAACCCAGTGAATCATTTGCTTATTACTGTGCGTACTTTTTAACTACATTAACTCTAGATAATATCTAGCTAAGCAGCAAGTTCTATCCTGTTCTTTGTGTGGAGCACGAAATTTAAAAAATATTTTTTGCATCTCACGAAATACTAAAATCGATATTTCTGTGAAGACAACAATCGTGCCTCCGGTTTCATGGTGGATCTAGCAATGGGATACCACAATGAACATCCCACAATGGTAGGCGGATCGATTTGTAAAAGTTGATTTTTCGGGTTGCGGACCCTACAATAGTCCAAAAATTCTACCTTGGCTCAAACAAAAATGGACCACAGCCTTCAATAGTGAATAACATTAGAGTCATTTATAGATTTGAGGTTCGTTTTGTCTTGTTATAGAGAGTTTTTAAAAATAGTTGTTCCAATACTGAATAAAGACGGGGTTAGAATATGTAGTATTGGAACGCTATTTTTACTGTGTATTGAATGTATTATTACACTGATAGTTATGGTGAGTGATATGGTCATTTACAGTGAGTGATATGGTCATAAAGTCATAGCTATAGCTAATTCAATAACTTCAGACCTACAAATAGTAGCTAACTCCCATCTTAGTGGTTTTCTTTAGCAATTGTGTAAGCAATATCCATTTTTCTTTTAATCTTCAACCTGGAAGCCTCACTAAGGTTGGATTGAGCCATTTCCTTTGCAGTTGGTGCAAACTCCATCAAGCTACTGGCTGCCTCCTTGGCCTCCAATGCCATTGCTCCCTTGTGCATATTGGTTGCCACGTGATCCTTGAAGGTCAAAGCACGAATATTGGTCGGGCCTTCAGTAAAGCAGGGTCCTTCCCACACTGTTCGGCAGTGATTCAAAGCAACCAGTACCTCTAAAATCCAACCAGTATCCTTTTAAATCCAACCAATACAATTCTTACATATATCACTGTTACATGTGCAATATACCCTAATATAACACACAGCATATCAGTTCATGTTAACTTTAGGCCACCACTCAGGAATTTCTGGGCAGAACCCTGAAAGGCTGGCCCATAGTGTTGCATCCATTGTTGAAACCGGATCAGGTCAATCATGTCACATTATATCCGGGTCAGACCCTCTTTAAAAATTATCCAGGTCTGACCCAGATTGGATCACATGCGAAGCACATTAATTAGTTGGACAGTACGGAAGTGTATAAACACGTCATAGTTAAGTCCTGATGCAACCCAGCTTCTTTTGTGAGCCACACCCACTTATTGGATGACTACCTGCAGCCATATGTGCAGCCATGCCCATATTTTGGTGATAGTAAAGTCTACAGGTATGCACGAAACCATGCTCATAGCTGCATGCCGGCTTATGTGGAGCTACGCCCACTAATCGATTGTTGTATGAGATACAGTCAGGAGCTCATCGAGTCCGTAGGACGAGGGAGCATGTAACTCCGTAAACGGCGAAATTCAAACATGGCGTCGCAATTTATTAATAGTAATTTAAACAATAACCGTATAAGGATAAACACATACCGCGCATGCTCGCTAAACCGATTACCACTGGCACAATACTGTAGTCTTCTTGATCCAGCAGTGAGCGATGAAACTCGATTCCTTCAGTATTTACTGCAGATACTGTGCTGCCACCGTGGACTGATAGCCGGCCCACTTACATTACGCGGTAAGCAAGAATGTTTCCTAGCAATCTCCAAAACATCTTGTCACTATTTCACTCCGTTAGTTAAGCCCTTTCCTCGACTGTGACGTTTCCTTTCTTGCCATCTCTTTCTTTCACGAATTAATCCAGGTGCTACATATTTGTGGCATGATTATTACGTAATTCTTTACCCTACGATACAAGTTTTACTATATAAGGAATATACTATGTTAAGAAATGTCCGCCATGTTTGAATTTTGCTGTTTACGTTGTAAGTATGCGGAGTTACATGCTCCCTCGTCCTAAGGACTCAATGAGCTCCTGATACAGTCAAGGCCAGCTTTTTCCATGAGCCACTCCTACTTTATATTATGATTGTGTCATACTTTTTTAATTATGGTGCGTTAGGTATGTGCAAAGCCACACCTACTTGCAGGAAACGCATCTTGCTTCTGCAAACTTATGTGGAATCATGCCCACTGACTAACATCATTAAGTATAGACACCCTTGTGCTTAACGTGCTTGTCAGCACTCAAAACGTAGCTCTTGGCACACACCTCACTTCTAATTAATCCAGGTCAAATCTGGGTCTGACCTGGTCACCTGAATTGCTATCTGTGTCAGCAGGTATCCGGGTCAGCAGTAGTGACCCGGTTTCAACGCTGGTCACATCGAGCAGAAATTATCATTTAACTTAGGACAAACTATAAATTTTAGCATGGTCACGACTCATGTGCTCCCGATCACCAGACACTGTTTCAAACCGCAATCATCGTATCATCTGAATCATTTCAGACTCCAACTTCTCCACTGTTTTCTTTGCTACTTACACGTTTCTTAGTGCTTCTGCAACCATTGTTAGCGATATCTTCACTGACTTTCTTTTGTGCAGACAAATTGTCCGGATAAATAGAAACTTATTCAGACATTCCATGTATTGTCCGGATAATGTTTGGTTGTGCAATGTTATTTCAAGCACTGATCAAGATGTTATAACTTTACATGCATCGTATATGCACAGCTTTGTGTGAATCATTTTACTTCATAATCCTGTTTGAATTAATGCAACTTACTATGGACTTAATTTACTGTGTTGAACAGTTGATGTGCAAAATGTCACCTTGTTTTGGTAATATATAGTATCCTTAGGAATTCAACAGTTTTTAACAGCTAAGCTTTCAACTAGCACACATTGAACTGTATTAGAAGTATACATGTAAGCTTGTTTTCCAGATTGAGTTTTTCCACTATGGTATGTACCACTATTTTGAATTAACTAATACATATTTCTTTATTTGCATGTGATGTCACAACATCACAATTATTTATAATATATATCAACAGCACGATGTTTAGAAACAATCACAGAATTGATATATTCTCCCAGCCCTAGCATATTGAGTAAAATCTTCCTTGTCTCAGTACATTTTATTGCAATGTTTCAAGTATATCATAATCCATGCCACGATAGTGGGTTCATAGTAGAAATCACCCATGTTTTTTTTGCAAAATTTCTAATATTACATACACCTAAAATCCACCATGAAAGCATCACTCAGTTCAAAACAACCTCTGGTAGTTCTTTGCGATAAGTATAGGTCCACTAGTGAGTATCAAGTGAAAAGGAACAGCAAGTGTATTTCAGACAAAAGTGAGTTTTTTCATATGTGACTGGATTTGACAAAACCAGGCTTCCACACACATCCAATTCTTTGACTTTAATCACTTGTAACTTTACAATGCAGTATGCTATTGACCTACTATTTGAAACTGATAGCATACTCCTACATTGAGTTATGAACCTTTAAAGCCATAATTCTGGATGTGTGTGGAAGCCTGGTTTTGTCAAATCCGGTCACATATCAAGACACACGATAGTGTGTCGTGCGGCCCAAGAAACCGGCGCGCCACACCGTGAGTATATTAACAGGAAGAAAATGCAATTTTCACACCTATGTAGCTCTATGATCCCTTAGACTCTATTTAGGCTGTTTTGGGTGGGTAATAAATCTCATATACTCCACCTTGTTTTCTAATATACTCCACGCCTTTAAGCACAATACGACATATGCTCAAAATCGGATTTGTCCAATCGCTATGCGTTGTTCACGTGCAGTGATTTAACGAGCGCGATTATTTAGTCACGTGAGGACGCATAGTTGCCATGGCGCTAGTATTATCGTAAGAAAACCAGCCGCTTTTGCCGAGCCTACAGCAGAAACAGCCATGGATGAGGTAAGTGATCTGAGTGTAATGTGAAATAGAGTCTAAAGCAGTTATACGGGCACAATGTGGAGTCTATGAAATTTATAAACCCTCAGGCCCTTAGTAGCGCCCTCGCTTCGCTCGTGCGCTACAGCCCGGGCCTTCGGGTTTATAAATTTCATAGACTCCACATTGTGCCCGTATAACTATTATTTATCCGATTTGAACAAAAGTTGCTACAGACATGCCAGCCAGTTATGGGAGTCTACATACCAAATTTGAAGAAAATCGGTCCAGCCATTTCCGAGATACGAGCGAACAAAATTTCGTTTTAATTTCTTCGTTTTTTTCTTCTTCATCTTCTTCATTTCGCACACTTTGCAAAATCCGCCATAAAACACGAATGCGTACTCCAATCGGGCTGAAATTTGGCACACTTAAAGGGCTAATTAAGGCGAATCTCAGTACCAGGTTTGGTAGGAATCCAATGAATATTTGTAGAATTATGACTGATTATTTGCATAAAATAAGGTCGAAGGTCTGTCACGCCCACAGGTAAACGGCTTGAAGAAATGAGCTGAAAATTGCTATGTAGATCATGTAACTATTGTAGGAGTACCTTTTTGTGGTTTGAAAGGAATCCAGGTAAAGGCCATCGAGATACGTATGACACAAAACCCAACCTGTGTCACAATTACGCGATCGATTTTTATGAATAAAAAAACTATAAGTTGTCACGCCTACCAGGCAAACCGCTTAGAGCAGTAAGCTGAAAATCGGTGTGTAGCTGGAATAATTATCATAGCAAGTCCTTGCAGTAATAGAGAAGAATCGGATTACAAACCACTGAGTTATGATTCCAAAGCCAACTACTTGTAGCATATGCGAGATCGAGATACTCTAATAGAACAGTCACCCTAATAGAGCATTCAGCTATGTTTATAACTTACTCCATTATAGAATTATATGACATTGCAAGTTATTCTGTAGTGAGTTCAGCTACAAACAGTTAATCTTATAGACAATTCAGCTACAAGCAAGTCACCCTGTAGAGAGTTCAACTACAAATATGTTGCTGTAGAGATTCAGAACATTATAAGTCACACTGAAGAGAATTCAGCTATAAACAAGTCACCTTGTAGAGAGTTCAGCTACAACAAGTCACTCTGTAGAGAATTCAGCTACAAACAAGCCACTGCGTAAAGGGTTCAGCTACAAAAAAAAAAAGCTACCCAGTAGAGAGTTCATCTAGATCAGCTATAAACAAGTTACTTTATGCAATGTTCAGCTACAAGTAAGCCACTCTGTAGAGAGTTCAGCTACAAACAAGTCACTCTGTAGTACAAACAAGTCACCGTGTAGCTGGAGAGTTCAGCAACCAATCAAAAAAACCACTCTGTAAAGAGTTCAGCTATACAAACATGTTATAACTCTATAGAAAGTGTTATAACTCTATAGAAAAAGTTATAACTCTATAGAGAGATCAGCTAGAAACAATTAGTCATCCAGTAGAGAGATCAGCTACAAGACATCACCTTATAGAAAGTTTAGTTACAAAGAAACCACCATGTCAAGAGTTAAGCTGCAAACATATCACCCTGTAGAGAGTGCAGCTATGAACAGATCACCCTGTAGAGAGTTTAGCTAGAAAAAGTCATCCTGTAGAGAGATCAGCTAGAAGGATCACCTTGTAGAGAGTTCAACTACAAACAAATCACCCTGCAGATAGTTCAGCTACAAACAAGTCACCCTATAGAGAGATCAGCTAGATGAAGTTACCTTGTACATACAAAGAAACCATCATATAAAGAGTTCAGCTGCAAACAAATCACCCTGTAGAAAGTTCAGCTAGAAGAAATCATCTTGTAGAGAGTTCAGCTACAAAGAAACCACCATGTAGAGAGTTCAGCTGCAAACAAATCATCTGTAGAGAGTTTAGCCAGAAACAAGTTCACCCTGTAGAGAGATCAGCTAGAAACAAGTCACCCTGTAGAGAGATCAGCTACAAAGAAACCATCCTGAAGAGAGTTCAATTACAAACAGGTAACCCTATAGAGAGTTCAGCTACAAACAAGTCACCATGTAGAGAGATCAGCTAGAAACAGGTCATCCAGAGATCAGCTAGAAACAAGTCACCCGTAGAGAGATCAGGTACAAAGAAACCATCCTGTAGAGAGTTTAATTACAAACAGAAACCCTATAGAGAGTTCAGCTAGAAACAAGTCACCGTGTAGAGAGATCAGCTAGAAACAAGTCATCCAGAGATCAACTAGAAACAAGTCACCCTGTAGAGAGATCAACTACAAAGAAACCATCCTGTAGAGAGTTCAATTACCCTATAGAGAGTTCAGCTAGAAGCAAGTCACCACATAGAGAGATCAGCTAGAAACAAGTCACCCAGAGATCAGCTAGAAACAAGTCACCCTGTAGAGAAATCAGCTAGAAACAAGTCACCCTGTAGAGCGATCAGCTACAAAGAAACCATCCAGTAGAGAGTTCAGCTACCATCATGCTACACTATAGAGAGATCAGCTAGAAACAAATCATCTTGTAGAGAGTTCAGTTGCAAACAAATCATCCTGTAGAGAGTTCAGCTAGAACAAGTCACCTTGTAGAGAGTTCAGCTACAAAGAAACTACCATGTAGACAGTTCAGCTGCAAACAAATCACCATGTAGAGAGTTCAGCTAGAAACAAATCATCCTGTAGAGAGTTCAGCTAGAACCAAATCACCCTGAAAAGAGTTCAGCTACAAACAATGAGAGTTTCAGTTACAGTTCAGTTATGTAAGAAGTCACCTTATTAACTACAGTACGTATGTGATAATCATCATTCAATGTTAAATATACAAATATTTCATCAGACAAAAGCTATACACACAATTACATCCTTTGTTCCACAATTCCTGCAGTAAAGAAAAAAAACAAGTTAAAATGAAGCATCAAAGCCATATGGCAGCTTTGTGGCTTGCAATACAAAAAGAAGTGATATCTAAACCAAAACAGCCAAGCTGTATAAAAAGAGTGCAGCCCTCCAAAAAGGCCAAGGTGAAAAAAGATGTGAAATCCAAGGTGGTGGCCAAGAATGGCTGTGATGGTAGGTTAATGGCAAAAGTTTTAATTACGACAATTAAGGTGAATTTGGTGCCAAATCCTAGTGGAGGAGGCAACGCAAATTCACCTGAATCGTCGTAATTAAAATTTTGCCATTAACCTACCATCACAGCCATTCTTGGCCGCCACCTTGGATTTCACATCTTCTTTCACCTTGGCCTTTTTGGAGGGCCGCACTCTTTTTTTACAGCTTGGCTGTTTTTGGTTTAGATTATTATTCTTGTATTACTAGCACCGGGTCACAGTACATGTACAAACGAGACAACCTAACAGCAGGGCAAGACGTATACAGAGTGTAGCTAGCCCACTGTGGTCAGGAGAATAATACAAACGGTAGCTACTCTCAGTGATGCAATATAAACACCAGTATTGCATTACACCAACATGATTTTCTAAGGTGGTAACCGTAGATGTGACTGCTACAACAGAATTAAGGGTTTGTAGTTGACTGCTATATTAAGGTAAGTGACTGCTCTATTAGAGCATGTATCAGTCTTGAGCACACCTGCAAGATGAACACACGCCACTTAACTAATTTAGTGTTGTTAAACAGTATAACTTCTTTAACTATAGGGTGGTTAACCAAAGACAGAACTGTGTGAGTGATTAGAATGTGCGCTCTACTACAACTAAGTGACTGCTTTATTAGAGTACTCGATTGTGCAGAATTTCGTAAGAGACTTACTTTCAGCTTTCTTACACTATCTTGCAAGCACCCTCTCTCCAACAGGCTGATGAGCTTGCGAAACCCACCATTGTGGTATTTAACACCATTGCCTGTAAACAACCAGCTGTGGTAAAACATGTGTAACCTGACTATAACACTAACCCGTTGTACATCTGCTTTCCAGTAGGCCCATACCAATACCGATATTATATCGGTATCGATACCGATATTACAAGTATCAGTATTGGTCAATTGCAAGTCTACAATACAGATATTTTACTTGAGTTATATACACTATTAACAGTAGTATAAGCACCATGAAAAGCGCATTACGGGTTAAAGTGACTTAGTTGTCAAATGGCCAAGTTCTTTCCCTAATACTCTTTACTTAGCATAAGTTAGCCTGGGTTCAAATCCCAGGTTGGTCAACTTCTTTTTCTCTTTCTTAGAGTTTTTGCACCACTTTTTTGGTAGATTAATGGTTGATTTTTTTTTGTTCAAAGCAAAACAAAAAAAAAAAAAAAAAAAAAAAAAAAAAAAAAAAAAAAAAAAAAAAACAGAAATGTTTGGATAAAAACCTTTTGAACAGTCATTAATACCAACAAATAAAAGGAGTACAGTGTTGAAAAGCGTATGAATTGTAGTAATTTAATGCACCCATAGTGATCATGCTACATACTCTTTATGCTGTAAGTTCAACTGTGAAGTATCGGTTATGTATATGATATCAGTTCATTAGAAAACCTGTATCGGAAATAGACACTAAATATCGAACATTAGTATCGGATGCAAAATGTGGCATTGGTACAGCCCATCATCTGTCTCTGATCAATAAAGCAAAATGAGGAGTGAACACTTTCCCACATTGGAATTCATCAGGAATACATGTCACATGTTAAGTTGTTTTGATCAATGTTAAATAGAATCATCGTACCATTTCACTCACCAGCACAAAGAGGCACAAGCTTTATACGCTTGCGTCTTTGACCAACACAGATCATAATCCCAGTTAGTGCACAGCACTAGGCCTTGTATTTTCTCAAGCATTAATTCATTATTTATTTATGATGTAATCTTGACCATACTTCTTATTATTCTTAGTGTTTGGTTTTATAATAATTATTTTGTTTCACTGGCATAGTGAAGTTTACAAGGAAAATACTGGGATAACAATTTGATGCTGTGCAACTTCTAAAAACTAGGCATGCATCCAGTATATATCCCTTGAATTTATTAACTTTTTATAAATTAACCCACAGCATGCTATTAATTTGTTTCTAGCCTTGTTTTGAAATAATACATGCTGTGCATTATACTTAAACGTATTTTGTAAATACCAATTATTTTGTATTTCACCAATTACGTTGCTATGGAAGTGTAACTTGAGTAAACAATTTTAAACCACAAATTTCACACTGAGGTATGTTCTTAACTGTTTTATACATAGTTTATCTATTGTGTTTATATGCAAATTCTCTACATAAACACAACTAGCTTTTTTATACATGAATTACCCATGTAAAGTATGAAAATATTTTCGTTGTTGTTACATTGATTAGTTAATAGTTCTACATACTACAATGGTATTTCTTGTGAGCATAAGTGGTGATTTTTTTTGAAAAAGCATAATTTATAGCATAATAGTCTCATGTAGGGACCCGCCGACTATGCTCGTTATTTTACCTATTATGCTATGCTATACTGCTCACAATTTTGCCTATTAGGCATAAAGTAATGCTCAATATTTACCTATTATGCTCATATTATGCTCGATACGTATACCTCAGTTCCCATGTTTTTCTAGTAATTTATACCTTTTGGGAAAACAGTAAGTTGCTGAAACACAGACTCTAAATCCTTACTTGTCAAAATGCATGTCACAGAAAAGATTGATATACTATAATACAACAGTCAGCTGTCTGATTATTCTGTGATATGTATTTTAATAAGCAAGAATTTATGGTAATGCACAAGTGTTCTGTCTATTATGCTAGCATTATGCTCAATGCTTTCAGGCACCTATTATGCTCATTATTATGCCGGCATAATCGGAGGGTCCCTAGTCTCATGGCCATTGGCTACTAATTCAAGCTAATACATTATTATGCAGGTAGTGTTATCTGCTTACAAGTTCACGACTTTCAACTAGAGTAGGGACCATAACACATTGATAAAAGTACTGAAACAAGTTGGAGTAATCCATGATGTTAAATCACAGTAAAACAATAAGAAGTGTTATATATCCCCAGAGCCTGAAATTATGGTCAGACATCTGCCATTTTCTGACCATTTTTGGATAATGTCTGAATGCTTTTAAAAAGTTTTTGTACAGTACTATTGAGTATGTCTGACCAAATAACAGGATTTGTCAGATCATTTCCAAAGCATAATTTCAGGCCCTGTATCCCTACTGTGTTCATATACCATAACGAAAAAGCACAATAGGGATATAACACTGCTTACTGTTTTACTGTGATTTAATATCATGGACTACTCCAACTTGTTTCAGTACTTTTTATTGATGTGTATTCTAGTTGAAAATTCCAATTTTTTGTGTACTTGTTTGTTAAC
Source organism: Dysidea avara (assembly GCF_963678975.1). Classification (NCBI taxonomy): domain Eukaryota; kingdom Metazoa; phylum Porifera; class Demospongiae; order Dictyoceratida; family Dysideidae; genus Dysidea; species Dysidea avara. Next base: position 28,666,084 of record NC_089272.1, read on the forward strand.
TTTTTTTGTTAATAATTAATATTACTGGTGAACCCACGCATACCGCATCTGAAATGGTGCCTCGTGCCCCACCTATATCAATTATCGTCTGAAAAGTGAAATATCCATTACGCTTCGTTGTCAGCTATGTTCAACCCATTACAGAGCATTTTGAATTTGAAAAGCACCTCTGCAATCCCCACATATCGAAAGAAAGAAATGGTGCCACGCTCCCCAGTTACACTGTATCAATCAGCGTCTTCAAAGTGAAGTATCCATTACGCTTTGTTGTTAGCTATGTTCAACCCGTTACACAGCAGTACGAATCAAGAACTGTTCGAAAAGCACCTTTGCAATCAAAGTAGCCACTATTAATCTGATAATTTAAGCCATCATGTACTACTGCCAAATCAACACTTTTCACTGTCAGCAAACATGAATGGGACACAAAGGAGGACACTGGTAAGTCCATGAAGAATGCATTGTACGTACTGCAGTATGCCAAAACACACCTCTCGAACATCGAATTTTTCGAACAGTGAAGAAACCAAGCCTGTAGCCTTAGCCGTTACCGAGTTACACGTATTTGAAAGTATCAGTCAGTTACTCAGTCAGTCAGTAGAAAATTCCTTAAATAATTTTTTTTAAATTCCGTAGCAACTTTTGAAAGCATTTCAGGTTGATCTGAAAGCTTGGTTCAATACTGCCTCATCATTGTCAGGGAAAATCAAGGCTGGTGTTTGCATAATGTTATTTTGTGGACCACACCTACTCCTTTGTGGGCCCTGTACTATCATACTGTATGATGTGTCGGATTGTAAAAATTTGGTTTTGGTATAACAATAGTTAATATTCCACAGGTCCACCTAATACACCAATGAACATGAGATATAGTGACATTACACAATTAGTGTAGCTATTAATACTATCACTGAAATATTTATAAGTTTCCTGAGACATTCCCTCACCTACTAAATGCTTGTTGTATGTTTCAAACTTTTTAAAGGTGTAACTTTCATTTGCCAAATACTCCTTTCCAGTTTATACAGGTCAATAAGTTTTTAGCAGTGCTGAGAAAAATTTTTGATACAAGATTTAACTTCAGACTTTATACTTTGCAGTGCCAGCCCACCCAATGGTAGATATAGCATGCTTCACAAACTAACCAATCATAAAACTTCCTCGAGCCACTCATGCAAACTTGTTTTACAGCTGTTTAAGTCATACTTGAAATACTTGTATAAGCTTAAATGCGTAAATATGCACAATAATTTACCCTTGCTTTGACCCTGCAGGATATATCACTATTTGTATATTTGTTGTGTATTTAAATACCACAGGTCCACCTGGTATACCAATGAACATCAGAGTTAGTGACACTACTAGTACATCATTTGTTGTACGGTGGGATGAGGTGGATGATGCTGATTATTATATTGTAAACTGGAGGGATGATGGTGGTAGTGTCAGAGAATCTACAACATCACTGACATCAATTACTGTACTATAACACAACTATCTTCTAACACAACTTATAATGTGACTGTAGCTGCTGTGAATATTCTTTGTGGATCTGTTACAGTTAGTGATATTCTCATTGTCACTACTAATGTGACTACTTTGGTTGGACCCTCCATAACCACATTGTCATTGGTAACTACATCAATTTCATCAACTATGATGCTATTTACTGCTACTAGTAGTAGTGCGCCTTGTGTATATATGCCAACTCAATCACAATCCGGTAATACTGTTTGTGTGTATGATTGTGTACATGTGAATATATATTTGCATGCTTACAGTATATTATAGTACATGTGATATGCATGTCATCCCTGAAGATCATGTAAACCTATGATCAAACCTAGAAGACTATCATCATACATAACCTTTATTCTAGTTACTGTATTCTACACAAACATCATATGCCTACAAGTGCTTGCCTAGGCAAGCCTTTTAGCCATGTTGTATAACAATATTACAGGCATGGTATGCTTTGTTCTTTGAAAGTTAATGAGGTCTCTACATACATATATAAAATCCTGCTACCAGGTCTCTAAGTTGGTTAGAAACTTAACGATAGCTGCCATTATAAAAATTATGAAAAAATGTTAGGATGGTGTACTTTTAATTAACATAGTTATAGTGGGCTGTATTTGTCAACTTTTACTATTGAGTATCAAACAGCACAGTAGTACTGTTTAAGTAGGAATCCCCCGAAACGACGAGCGCCACCAAAAACACCTTTAAAAACCAGCTTAGAAACTTCTTACACAACAAAAATCACCTTTACAGATTAATATTAGTCCATCTAACATCAAATATAGCGTCAAAAACAAGAAAATGCTTACAGGCAACCAGATATAGAATTTTTTTTAAATAGTCAAAACTTGAAATTTCGTCTCACTCACTCACTCACTCACTGACCACAGTCGCAAGCCTGGAGCCCAAATAAAGCAGCGCACAGCCACCATTTTACACCACAACAACAAACTCACCGGTGGGATGTGCCTTTTGGGGTTCCGATAGTCTTGCGTGGCCAAACTGTTTTTTTCCTTTTTTGAGTGATGGTCGGCGGAATAGGGTTCTGACGAGCTGTGCACCTTGTCTTTTCTTATATCTTCAATCAGGCTGCTTGTCTTCTTCTTCATCCAACGAAACCATATCGAGGCATTAATTTTCCATATCAATAAGCAGCATAATAGACGCCACAAAATTATTTAAGGTGCTTAGACTACACTACTGTACGGAGGTACCGGTACTCCATGAAAGGTCACAAGATCACGCCCATTCTTTATTCTACGTATTACCAATCTATCGATCAAGACCACGATGACCACGCGCCATTTACGCTAGCTGTATTTGTGACCACATGCCTTCAAGTTGGTAGGCTGATTCGAGATACTCTAGTCTAATCATCAATCGAAACCATGTTGACCACACCCCTTTTTGAGCAAGCACGCACTTATGCAGGCTGACTTAAGATACTCTAATACAGTAATCACCCTAATAGAACAGTCACATGTTTATAGCTAGCTGTATGCTTTAACAAAGAACTAAACAAACTAATATATTAAAAATTATAAATTTAAAAATGAAGTAGGGATCCAAGCGATAAAAAGCAGTGAAACAAGAGATGAACAATGGTAGCTATTACAGCATAGCATCCCTACTTTGGCATGGTATAACAATTATTTTGTCTTCAATGCCAAAGTAGGAATTTCCCACTGTGCTATGCTGTAATAGCTACCATTGTTCATCACTTGTTTCACTACTCTTTATCGCTTGGATCCCTACGTCATTTTTAAATTTATAATTTTTAATTATATTATACTAGTTCATTTATAAGGTATATAGAGAACAACAAACTGAACAACAATGGTTCAGTGGTGAAGCACTTGGAAATTAGGTGTGGAGTCTGGTTTAACCCTGGACAACCTTTTGACAGTTTCATGCAATTTTTTTTTTTTTTTTTTTTTTTGCTTCTTGGTGTCTGTTCTGTTAAAACATTTTGACCCCATGATATTTGTTGCCGTCACTGCCATTTCTTTTAAACAACATAAGTTTTAGCTGTATGATGGTTAACCTATACATATACAAACTGATTTTCAAGTTATTTCTTTTAACCTGTTGCATGACAAAAATCAATCTGTTTTCTGCAATAGTTGTCTGTAATACTGCAAATGTTTATCAGATTCATACCAGACTATTATGGAAATATACAGTGCAGTACCTTAATGTGTCCTCAAATTTCAAGACAATTGTGGTATACATTTGCATTTTTATATATTCGTTTTTGTAAAGTGTGTGAAAAGAAGGTCAATCTATGTAGGTTCAGGAAACAATAGTAAAAACAAAGACCTCAAGCCAAACTTTTCGAGGACTCAAATTGGCTACTTTAACATGAAAAGAAAAAGGAGTATTTTTCTCCGGAGTAACGCATTACAGTACTTAAGTAATGCGTTACATAATATCATTACTTTTGTGGTAACTAAGTAATTAATATAACGAAATACACTATAAAAGCAGGTAATATAACTCAAGTTACTTTACTTACTAATGTAATGCATTACCTAAGTAATATAGTTACTGTAATGAGTCTAATATAATGTAATATTATTACTACAAGTAATGAAGTTACTAATCTCATTAGTAATCCACTGTGTAATGCCTAGCCACAATGAAGTAATGAAGCCTACTGAATGAAGCTTATTCACCAGCTTCTTACTTACAACCAAGATTTGCACATTGCCCAACAACGCATGATGTCACGTGATAAGGTGGTAGTTTCACACGTGACAACTTAAAACTGTGGACACAAACTAATCATTAAGTACGGTAGTACTTAATGGTAGGGATCGTCAAGATTCACGATTTCCCGCCAAAAAATTACGCACCAAAAGCAGACTTGCAAAACCATCTCGGCGATTCAGCAGTATTGTATTACAAAAGTGAAGCACGATTTCGCCTTCAAAATGACACGAAATGCATCCTATGAGTTTCCACGAATTTTAAAAAAAATTCTATCTGATCGAATTTTCTAGTGACTGACTCCCTAACTGATGCCTTCAGCCAGGCCTAGCGGGAAGATGGCAACAGCTACAGTCCTACTTCTTGCATGAAAACGGCTCACTTTGCCTATAGATTAAACCTTTCCTACACCGATAGAAATACAATCCTTGTGCTAGGGTCTTACCTTTCATCGTTCTTTAATGTCGCCATCGTCCTGGATGCACTACAGGTAGTGTTAATAACTCCACAAATGGCTTCAATGAACGGCCCCGTCCGTTTCAATAAGAGTACTTGCTAAATAGAGTAATCATAATCTTCGCGGTAAAATATTCGAATACACGTGGTTGAAAGTTTGAAGTTGATTTTGAGCAGGAAGAGCGAGCTGTTCACAATCGGGAAGCTTTGTACGTGTAAGTGAATATATTTAGCGACTTATATCTTTTGTTTCTGGCAAAGTTAACCGGCAAAATTAATATTGCTTGCGTTTGTAAACGCATTTCTTTGCTGTAAACAACGTATCTACCTCAAGTATTTGAGCGATATTAGAAATAATTCATAGCAAAATAGCGTTAGCTAAGGGTATTGTGGTTATTATTGCTTTGTGTGTTTTCTCTGAGGCAATATTGGGTGCGGCAATGCCTTAGAAGGAAGCGGCGCGGAAGAGTAGAAAGAAGGAGAATAACAGGGCGTACTATGAAGCTCATAGAGAGTCTATACTCTCAGAGAGAAAGGACAAGTACAGCAGTGAATGCCGATCACAGCATCATGCTAATGAGTACTACAAAAATGTAACAGCGTCGCGTGAGAAATCAGCTGAAGCCACCAAAACATCATTTAACAAAGATTTGGCAAAGTCTCACATTGAGTCAGCAGAAAGGCAAAGGGAATACTACCATCAAGACTTGGAAAAGTAACTTTAGTGTCCTGTGTAATAGAAACTGCATGCACATAAAAGATAAGATTCATGCAATGTTTGTAAAAGTACACAAACAAGTGGAACAAAAAAATAGGAATTTTCAATATGAGTAGGGATCAAAGTAATAAAAAGTACTGAAACAAGAGAGATTATCTACCACCTGAAGTCATGCTAGTACACACGTAATCCCTACTTCAGTGCCCATTATATCTTAAATCTTGGCAACTGAAGTAGCGATTACGTGTGTACTAGCATGACTTCAGGTGGTAGATAATCTCTCTTGTTTCAGTACTTTTTATTACTTTGATCCCTACTCATATTGAAAATTCCTAATTTTTTGTTCCACTTGTATAATATGTAATATTATATAGTTACTTTATTTTTTGGGTAATATGTAACTGTAACTAAATAGTTCTGTTGCAAGTACTAGTTTATAAAAAGTAACTGTCCCAACACTGCATGGCATATTTAAATTAGCCAGTTGTTCAGTAACCTGAACTGTTTTAACATTTCAGATTGATTCTAGCTGCAAGTTTGCACATGTACAGCAGAACCCGTATTTGGCAATGAGGACACCAGCATGATCTGGACACTTGGTAATGGTCCTTACTTTGTAAACTAATCTAGAAAATCAGGACACCTTGATAATCAGAACACTTTTGGTTTGTCCCTAGATGTTCTTAATACACCAGTTTCACTGTATACATTTTGACTTTCCATGGATGTATATATAAAGGTCTATATACCACTTTGACACCTCAGATCAAAGGAAACCACAAGGCTATTATTTCATGTATTGCCTTGATCACAGGGTGATATCATAATATAGCCCTGACCGCAACTGCCTTTGATGCTGTATGTTAGAGATACAGCACCACCGCGTGTGTGTACGGAAAATACAATATGAGGGGGGTGTCAAGAGGCTAATACAACACGAGGCAAAGCTGAGTGCTGTATTTTCCTCGAGATACCCCCCGAGTACTGTATTTTTCGTACACACAAGCAAGGCGGTGCTTTAAGTGTTATATTGTACTTCCTGGTCATGTCTGGCTCAAAGCCGTTTTCTCTAGTACTCAAACCGCTGCGATTTTCGGTGGTAAGGATATCAGTAAGTGTTCATATAATCTATTTTTAGTCAGTCGTAGAACGAACTAATAGGATTAGTTTAGCTAGATTTAGCGATTTACAGTGATCAATTATGCTGTCTTAGTGGAGTAGTGTTTAAAAGCTTCGTGATCAGACGGTCAGTAATTGTTTATACAATCTATTCCTAGCCGTAAAACAAACTCGTAGGATTAGTTAGGCTGGTTTTAGCGATTTACAGTGTGTTGTTTACGTAACATTCCTTAAATAAATTCTCCGCATAACTGTACTGTATTTGCCCAAGTGTGCTGTATTTGCCCAATTAAGCGCATAACTGTACTGTATTTACCCAATTAGCTGCATAACTGTACTGTATGACTCATACAGTACAGTTATGCAGCTGATTAGTACTGTATGGACAATACGATATGAGGCATTGCTTTGATCCTCCCACGCAAAGTACAATATACAAAGCATCTTTGATTATTTATATACGCTGCTTAAAGTTTTGCATTGTGGGTTTGAGTTTAACATGTTGCTTTAGTTAGGTTAGGCACTATTTAGAAGGAAAAATAATTGAGTAAGTCAGCATTCATAGTTCAGTTACTAGGCATCACTAAAATGATCATTTTCACAATGTGGGAATCATTTTTCTACACAGCACATTTCAACCACATTACAACATTCTCAACCTATACTCCTGACTGCTTACTTTAGCACCTTAGGTTATATTAGGCATCTACAAAGTGGTTATTTGGTTTAAAAAGTATCATTATAACTAGCAAAACACAATCTTTTCTTTTTGTGCTCACAATTTAATTCACAATCGATGTTTACAAACCTCTATATAAAAGTAATGTGGTGAATGCAGATTTGTTTTCCTTCACCTATTAGGTGAGCGTACCTGAGTGGTATATATTACCCATGCCATGGCCACTCAGGATTTACCTGATGGGGCATATATATCAGGCAAATCCCTCGAGGCCATAGTAAAACTATTAATTAATGCTGATAGATTACATTTGTAGATGCAAAAAATAAGTAAGTATATGTATACAAATGTAAAGTTTGATTAGGAATCATAGAAGCAAAAAGTTGGGAAGGAAGGGAGGTCACCTACACCTACAGAAATACTAGTGGATATTAAATCTCTAATTCAGTCTACACCCGTAACTGTTAAGGATTAAATGTCCACTAGTATATCTGCAGGTGTAGGTGACCTGTGTTTTCCTACTTTTTTTCTATAATCCCTATTCAAGCTTAATTTTTCCTTATACTAGTTTACATTATAATGACTAGTGAACCCATGCATACCGCATTATAAGAAAGAATGACACCTACATTAATGCTTTTGTCTGAACACATGCCAGAACTATCAATTATCAACTAGAAAGTGAAGTGGCCATTATGCTTTGCTTTTAACTACAGTACCGCCCAAACATAATGCCATGAGTTCTAATCGCAAGCGATAAAAACTCGCTAATAAAATTCCATGGCACTTGTTTTGTTTGAAAGTAATGAAATGGCTGCCACACCTCAGCTTTGTAAGTGAGTTTTTTAATCATGGACAATTAGGACTTGCAACTTTGCATACCATATATTCAGCATGTTACACAGCAGTACAAATGAAGAACTGTATAGGAGAAGTGCCTCTGCAATCAATCCAGTCATCACAAAAAAATATTGATGATTCATGTGCCCCAATTATCAATTATTGACTTGAAAGTGAAGTGGCCTTTATATGCTTTGCGTTCAAGCTATATTCAGCCCATTACACAGCTTTACAAATGAATAGCAGTCAGAGAAGTGCCTCTGCAATTAATCCAGTCTCTATGGAAAATACAGACAATTTCTGTTTACAAATGTTGTACATACTGCAGTATGCCAAAAGGCACTTGTCAGGCTGAAGTTACATCGCACAGTGAAAAAATCAAACACATATCCTTAGCTGTTATTGAGTTTTGTTTGTCTGAAGGAATTAGTTAGTCAGTCAGGCAGTCAGGCAGTAAAAAAATCCACAATAAATTTTAGCAACTTTTTGGAAGCATTTTAGGTCATACTGAATGTACTTTTGGGCTTGGTTATACCTGCCAAGGCGCCATGAAGGTATTGTGAGGCTGGTTTTAGGGTGATATTTCTGGTCAGAAAAGCCAAAACCTTCATGATCCCTAATACAGAAAAATTAAGAATTTAAATAAAAATACTGAATTAGGGATTAAATGTCCACTAATATATGTATCTTCAGGTGTAGGTGACTTCCTTTGTTTCTCTAAACTCCGTTCCAACTTATCGGAAGCATTTTTGACTACTCTGAAGACACTTTTGAGCTTGGTTATACATAGCCAATACTGCCAAGGTGCCATGAAGGTATTGTCAAACTGCAGGTGATATTTTTGGACCCTACATTTAATGTTCATGATCCTTATATACAGTACTACCAGTGTTGGGAAAGTTACATTGTCAATGTAATATATTACATATTACTCTTTACTTTTGGACAATGTAATAAGTTATAGTTACATATTACTCCAAATGAAAAGTAACTTAATATATTACAATAAGTTACTTTTGCTCTGACCATACACCTTTCTACACCAGGCTTGCATGTTAGTTACCGAGCTAGCATATAGTAAACACTCGTGTAAATATAGCTACTGGCTTCTTGCACCTGTGTAGAGATGTTCATTATTTTTACCACTTCAGCCATACCTAAACATTGCTGGCAAATCACGTGACCAGTTGTCTGAGGTGTGAACTAATATGGATAATTTTATTATATGGGACCGGGACAGTAGATTATTGTAGCTACTAAGCTGTTGAGTAACACTAATTGGTTAGTAATGGACCTGATGATGTGTTATGAATATTGTTACACGTCGCTAATGAACTCTAATAGTAATGCATTATGTAATAACATGTTACTTTCGTTACTAATATAACAAACAATGGGTTCCTTGAAAGTAATTTAAGTTATATTACTAGACTATGAATAGTAGCACGTTATATTACTTGAAATCACAAAATGTAGTAACTATTATGTAACGCGTTACTTTTGTAATGTGTTATTCCCAACACTGAGTACTACCATATTGTATGATACAGTACATACATATGGTCTGCGAAAACTGTACAATATCGCACATTTTCAAATTTCGTTTTATTAAATATTTGTAATCTACTTAGCCAAGTGTATGCTCTGGTAAAGTCTCATATGCTGAGATCTTTCGGAGTTATAGCCCTACAAAATAGCAACAATAGAAAGATTGATTTCTACAGCAAGTATAGGGAAAATAAATTACAGGTGCTTACTAAAACGGTTGAAACTAACAAACGCAATACTAAACAGAGTCAAGACTTGCACCATCATGTTCGCCATGATTAGCAGAATTCATTACTGGGTAATTTTTTCTTCTGCTACCTTCCTTCACCACAAACAAAGACGAAATCAATGAAGAAAAGTTGATCCCGTACTATCGCTTTGACATGACCTAAACAAGCACCCATAACTTACATTACCTTCGGTGTACTGAAATGAAACAAAGATTTTAGAACTCCTCTTGAGTAAGGGAATAAGTTGATATCCAGGTTTTTATATTTGATCTTTTGTTCACAAGGCTTTTAAAAATTTACGGGTTTTTTTTTATAATATGTGTATATTTGTATCCAGTGCTTTATACTGTAAATTTAGGCTGATGCGATTATGTCCGGTTTCTGCAGATCTGGTCACATATGTATGCATCTGACATTATCAACATAGATATAATAAGCATCATACAATATTCATTAATGCCATTCTGGAGAATTTTGGAGAATTTTGGGGGAGGCATGCCCCAAGCATTCAGTTTCTAGAAGGTCTGCAATTTCTTGTTATAGGAAAATGTTTTGTAGCCGCTTAGTTTAAAGAGATAAAATGTGAGGGTAGCTGACTGCTCTATTAAAGTATCTCGATCTTTTGTGCCTAACACAGAGAGGGCCATGGCACCCCTGTCTTCCTCTCCTGTTTCCACCATCCATGATAAATGTAAGCACTTTTGTCAGTAACAGTGTGCTTATTGAGTTAACACTGTGCATTATATAGAGTAATACATACACCAAACAATGGCAAAATTAGATGTGTAGCTATGTATGTAGCAAGTCACCCTGTACCAAGAGACTCAAATGTTACTAGTGCAATGAAAACTTATTTTTTTAATTAAAGGTGAAGTAAAGTTACAGTGATAAAAAGTAGTGAAACAAGAGATATGAATGATGGTGGCTATTACAATATAGTTTTGTAAGAAAATCCCTGCATTGGCATGTTGCCACCTATCTGTTCAATTCAATAGTACACTGTAGGGATTTGCCCACAAAGCTGTGTTGTAATATCAAATCTCTTGTTTTACTATTTTTATCACTGGAACCCTATGTCATTTATAAATTAACAATTTTTATTGCACTAGTTACTGTAGTAAAGTTTTGTTTAGCATTGATACAGTATACACATGTGGCTATAACTGCTTTATTTTGAATATCTCAATTTTACTGCGTATCTCCAGTAAGCCACATATGCAGTAGATATAAGAGGCGTGTTTGACACGTGTTAATGTTTTTTTTCTGCAGCAAAGCTGCGGCTGATTGCAGTACAGTAGTTCATTAAGGGGTGTGTTAGTCATTTTCTGATTATTAAGGGCATGGTAGAATATTCTGATCGTTTAAATGCTAGGTTGCACCATGTGATTGTTTTAGAAGTTCACCTACAAGCATCTACTCCCTTTTATGCTTCAAATAGTTTTGTGGCATCTAAACATGCACCTCTGTATAAAAGTATCAACACAGAAAGTTAACACTTGGTACAATTTCCTTGCATGAAGAAGAAAATATCCATGTAAATCATAGATAAAACAAAGGGTGACACACAGAAGAAGGCAAATACTTGTTGTAACCTGCTGAAGGCAATTCCTTCATCTTTTGTGGCTTTTTTCAGTAATCTTTATTCCCCTTGTGAAATTTCCAAATTGTTAATATTATAGAGTCAGTTTCACCAGGCTCAGACTCAGGTTGTTCTCAGACCAATAGATATCTCTCTCACAAGAAGAAATAATTTTTAAGTGAATTCAAATTCTATTTAGAGCATAACTGTTATAATTATAGAGTTTTCATTGTAAACATACATGTATAGGCCAAAAAATAGCATTATTGTGTTGTCTCGAAATACAGCCTGGGTGTTTCTTTCTTTCAAGCAGTTTTTTTACCCCGATAACTAAATGAGACAGGCAACTATACAAGACCAGTATTTATATGATCAGCATTCATGAGTCAACTTCATACCTTGGTGTTGTACTCTCATGGGCTCTCCTTGATGTTTCCCACCGCATATTCCACAGATTCAAGCTTAAAAGGAACTCTATAAAACATTCTTCTCTTCATCATTTATATATAACACCGCCTGGAATTGTTAATAATAATGGCTGCACCAGACATTTATTCGAGACCCAGCATTTATTTTTGTTATGCTGCTGTGTACCCCTGGCAACTAAACAGGACTAGGTGTTTATACAAGACTGGCCATAATTTGAGGCAATACGGTAATTGTGTGTGCGGGCACATGATTTGTATGTATTGTTAATGTTATAGACTCAAGTTCACTATCCACTGGAGTAGCTGTTGCTGTGACATTCATCATTCATCATCACATTAACTGTTTCTGTTGTCATCACATTTTTGATCACATTTGTCATTGTTAAGAGAAAATTTGAGAATATTTACAAGACTACCCACCAACCAACACAACAGGTACCATTGTATGACACAGTGATTACACCTGCTATTACTAAGAGTGATGTGAAGCTAGAAGCTAATCCAGCCTATGGTACAAGTGATATGGTGACCATGAATGATAATCCTGATTATCAAAGCTTCAAGTGATGTCATAATTAACACATTTGAGTGTGCATGTGTGTAATTTGAAAACTCCTATAGTATTTCTTTTATGCTGTTTTATAGTGTGCAGTCTTAATGTAGCACTTTCTGTAGCAACTTCATTGTGGTCATCAGTGTACAGTGTCACTCATAGTTTTGCTGTATCAAAATTATATGATTTTTATGCATACGTACTTAAAATGGGAGAGTGTAAATTTCCATAAGATACATACAGTATATCTGATCCACTCCAAAAACACCTTTGCTGTAAAAAAAGGCGCGTCCAAGAAACTACAAGTACCTGTAATCCAATAAAATTATAATTAAAAACAGCTCAGTTGTAGGGAAAGACTTCATGAAAGTAAAAATAACTGGTAACTTAAAGAGCTGATATCTGGAGCAGCCAAGAATCAAACTACTTATACAAATTTTTTTTAATCCGTGCAAAAACACCTAGCATTGGTTGTAAAAAAAAGTGCACCCATGAAAGTAACTGGCAATTGAATTAGCTGATATCTGAAGCGGCCAAGAATGAATGCTAATATACAACTAATTGGAATTAACATAAAGTTTAACATTGAACCTTTATCTTTCAGCTGTGTTCTACATTCACTCTTGCTGCATCATAAATTGATTTCTTTTAACTCTAATTGGCTGGTAATTTGGCCGCTTTTTTTAATATTCAGTGTATAGAGCAAAAGAAAGACGGCTAAATTACCAGCCAATTAGAGTTAAAAGTAGGGACCCGCCGATTATGCTGGTATAATAATGAGCATAATAGGTGCCTGAAAGCATTGAGCATAATGCTAGCATAATAGGAAGAAAACTTGTGCAATACTATAAATTCTTGCTTATCAAAATACATATCCCACAAAAAGATCGATATACTCTAATAGAACAGTCAGTAACTCTAATAAAATTATCAGGTAGTTGACTGTTCTATTAGAGTATATCCATCTTTTCTGTGACATGCATTTTTGACAAGCAAGGATTTACAGTCTGTGCTTCAACCACTTACTGCTTTTCCATAAAGTGCAAAGTTATTAGAAAAACATGGGAACTGAGGTAAAAATATTGAGCATAATTTGAGCAAGCATAATAGGTAAATTTTTGAGCAGTGCAGCATAGCATAATAGGTAAAATAATGAGCATAATCGGCGGGTCCTTAGTTAAAAGAAATCTATTTATGATGCAGCAAGAGTGAATGTAGAACACAGCTGAAACACAAAGGTTCAATGTTAAACTTTTTGTTAATTCCAATTAGTTGTGTATCAGCATTCATTCTTGGCCGCTTCAGATATCAGCTATTTTAATTGCCAGTTACTTTCATGGGTGCACTTTTTTTTACAGCCAATGCTAGGTGTTTTTGTACGGATTGAAAAAAAATTGTATAAGTAGTTTGATTCTTGGCCGCTCCAGATATCAGCTCTTTAAGTTACCACTTATTTTTACTTTCATGAAGTCTTTCCCTACAACTGAGCTGTTTATAATTACATTGGATTACAGGTACTTGTAGTTTCTTGGACGCGCCTTTTTTTACAGCGAAGGTGTTTTTGGGGTGGATATCACTCATTTTTGTTATAGTGATAGTCTCACTGGTGGAACAACAAAATTGTTAAAATGGTAACATTTAGATGACTGATATTTGGAGTAATATTATTATCTTGGAGAGTCAAACATGTGCACCTGTCATTGTGTTTGACAAAGGCATGCACATTACAGACACTGTTCACACTATAAATTTGGAAGTATGAATTTGCAGTGTAGAATAGACAGACTGTTCTATTAGAGTATAGATCTATGTTTACTGTGGCATTCATTTACTATTAACAAAATTTTACAATATCTCATCTGTGGTAAATGCTTTAGATTATGCTCATACTTAGCAAGTGCCTAATTAGTTCACAATTACTACACAGCTGGCCATTGACTGTTCTATTAGAGTATATTTATCTTTTTTTTATAATATTATTTACAAAATATATCTGTGGTAAATACTTCAGGCATCTTATGCTCAAACTTAAGCATTAACTGGGTGCCTAATAAATTACTACACAGCTAGCTATGCATAATTTTGACTGAATTCATAATACAGACAATTTATTGCACAAGCACTGATTGATGGTAATAAGACACAATGCTTACCAGCAGCTATAGTGATCTTACTTAGTTCACTGCAGCTATATACACATAAGTCTCAGATTACATCTCAAGTGTTTGTGTGTTGTGGCACTGTAGGGAAACACTATGCATCTCTTCGTCTCAATGACTGCATCATCATCATATTTAGATCAACTGTTGTAACTGGATTGACAAGGTGTACAGATTTTCTAGTCATATAGAATCAATAAAGGGGGATCAGTAAAGAGGATGGAGGGAAACCAACAAGACATCAGATAATTGAACAATAACTATAGGAGGAACAGTCAAAATGCACTTAAATAAAACATCTCAATTAATATTTAAAACTCTTTGCTGGTACTATAACCATAAACTCTGCTCTGGCAATTATCTTATCATTGTGTAGAACATTATATAATTTGATTCTTAGTGTGTAGCTAGAGCCTTAGGCCTCATAGTGCATGGAATAGCAATTTATACTGGCAGATAAAAGAATACCTTGTATACGCAACCTGAAAGCTAAATACATCAGTATAGCCATTATTATCAAGAGTCCATGCAAGCATATAACAAGAGTTCATTTTAATATGGGACTCTAACCATCTTTTGGACAATGTAAATGTAGGGCATCAGAGCCGGTACAGTAGATACAACCAGTGCATTGAGATCCTAGCCTTTTTGACTGGAATTAAACTTTCAAACTTGATGAAGCGAATTTGGTCACTGAAAGACTAAAAGTTGCAGTATACTTAATTAAAATTTTCTGAGGGAGTATGCCTCAGAGGCCCAGACTATATAGACCAGTTGACTTAGTCTTAGCTACCACTTTCACCTTACTCTGGTGCCCTTGATGTATCAGTAACATATAATAGAGTAGCTATAAAAAAAGCTAGGCAAGCATTTGCCCTACCATCACGCGTTCTATGCGACCATGCCACACAAACAATCCTATATACAGTTAGGGATTCGCCGATTATCACTGTGAAAAAAGAGGGATATAAGATGGTATTTCCAGTGGCTTATTGAATACAAAAAAGCTTGATATAACGTGTATTATACTAGCAATCTCATGTAAGACTTCAGTTAATGTGTTAAATATACTGAAACCATATATGCGATGGTATAGTGTGGGCATTATATTAGATATAAGCTATTTGAGGTAATGTGGTAAATAAACTGAAACCATATATGTGACCTGATCTTGGAAAACCTACCTTTTTGGCACATGGGTCAATTTTCTGTTTTATAGCTTAAATGAGATACTGGGTACTCATCTATCTTGTGTTAAAATTCCAGCTTAATATCTTTAAGCATTTCTGAGATATGGCTGATTTTCTGTCCTGTACATTACAAACTAACTTTTATGGTAATGTATTGAGTTCTGTGGGTGATTAAGGGTGACAAATGGTGACAAATCACTTTGTTTACTAATAATTTCATTTTTACCATCTAAAATACTTTAAAAGACATTTCTGATAGTTTAATGAAGTATTCTTGGTACTTTTCTGCAATTAAATGCCTTGTATCATTGTCTAAGACTAAGTTTTAGCCATTCCAGCACCTGAACAAATCACCCAATTTGTAAGTTACTTGTTGTCCCATGCATGTGAAATTACTACATGGTCTGATATAATCATCCATATCTCCTAGGAAAAAGAAGCTATGGGTGTGAAACTTCACAGCAAGAAGGTGTAATAGTTGCTTTATCCAAATGTGCAAAAAAATTAATTTAAAAATTATTGTTGAAATTTTCATTTGAGTTTTCCCAAAAAGTTAGCTTGTGCCCAAAAGGTAGGTTTTCCAAGATCCGGTCACATATGCAATAGTATAGTATGGATTATACTAAAGTATAAAATGAGTATAATACAGGATTTATATTAAGGCTTATTTGTATTCAATAAGCCACTGGAAATACCATATTATATCCCACTTTTTGCACAGTGTATGCTGGCATAATAGGTGTTTAAAAGCATTGAGCATAATGCTAGCACAATAGGCAGAACACTTGTGCATTACCATAAATTCTTGCTTACCAAATACATATCACAGAAAAAGATCGATGTACTCTAATAGAACAGACAGAGAATAATCAGACCTCTGACTGTTCTATTAGAGTATATTGATCTTTTCTGTGACATGCATTTTAACAAGCAAGGATTCAGAGTCTGTGCTTCAGAAACTTACTGTTTTCCCATATTAAAAGTGCAAATTTACTAGAAAAACATGGGAACTGAGGTATAAATATTGAGCATAATTTGAGCATAATAGGTAAATATTGAGCATTAATTTAAGCAAAATAGGCAAAATTTTGAGCAGTGCAGCATAGCATAATAGGTAAAATAATGAGCATAATCGGCGGGTCCCTATATACAGTAGCTAGGCTATAGTACACACGTACCGCATTGCTGTGCTATGACTAAGGACAAGTACCACACAAGACTGACAATTATCACGTGATCTATTTAGGTGAAGTCCCTTGGAATGTCCCAAGCGAACACACGTGCGATATGCGGTTTTAATTAAAATTCTCGTTAAAATTGAATTAATGTTTAAAATGGCAGTCCAAGAAGGAGAGTGAGAGAGAAGTAACGAAACTACATTAAGTCTTATTGTAACTGGATTTCATTTCATGGTGAGGTGTACAGTGGCGGATCCAGGATGGGGCATTTGGGGCAAATGCCCCCTCCCCCCCCCCCCCCCCCCCCTCTTCAAGAAATTGCATACAAGATCGAGATACTCTAATAGAGCAGTCAATTACTCTAATAAAGCAGTCACAATGTTCATGAGGCAGTGTAGCTCACCTATGAAGCTATAAATAGGATTTTATTTAACATAACAGACGTGATATAGTTGGTAAGGATAACTAGCTATTATTGCCGTGACCTTTTTTTTTTTTTTTTTTTTGGTCTTCAACTGGTTTTCAGCAAGTTTTTTTGGTCTTCAACTGTTTTTCAGAAAGGTGCCCCCCCTCTTTCCAAACTCTGGATCCGCCCCTGGTGTACTTTAATGCAGAGGCCGTACACCGTTGCTGAAGTATGAAAGAATAAGAGTCTGGAGTGGAGGTTAACGAAACTGATTAGATCGAGGATTAGATCATCGACACGCACTGATTAGTCGAATTTACGGTATTTTAGAGTTTCGCCAGGCGAAAACTCCTGGTAGCTCCACTAGCTCGTATTATCTCATGGCGAGATTGTTGACAAGGTGTACGGACCAACTACCAAAAAACCGTGGCTATCTTGTCATTTTCCACTTACATCATCATTAGAAGTCTTGAAACTTTGGCTGCAGGTGAAAGTCAGTAAGCGAATCTGTGTCAGATATCAATGTTTATATGAAAAAGTATACCCATCATGAGTCACATGTTCTGGTCTAAATTACTGAATTTATGTGGCTACAGTGAAACATATATGAAGAAGTTTGCTGCATGGCACGGACATTATTTTGCTTAATCACGGAACACTGTAATTTTCACAAACTAACCTGCAGAACTAATTCACAGTGCTATGTTTCATTGTAACACTGATGTAGTGAAGGTTAACATTGGCTGTCAAGACATTGAAATAAATCAGAGCATTCCTTTCCAAATATCCAGCATTCAATTTGCCATAGAAAAAGGAAGTGATTTTCAACCTTAAAATGACAAGCTTAAATTTCCTCTGATTTCCTTCTGCTATAGCTCATCTTAATTGCTATTCACTGCTCTTTCCAAATCTGGTTCAAATCTGAGGTATCTATCACGTGTCATGGGTTATTATGCCTTTTATTACATGACTCCAAAACACTCAATACAAAATGTATGGGGAAATCTGGTCAGTTTAGGCCATTTTGACAAGCCAAAATTTCCGTGAATTGGACTTCGTTTGGCATCATTGTGCTTGCAGAGAGTTGCTCTACATGTATCAAATTCAGAAAGTTACTAAACAGACTCGAGATAGGCGGTACACGATAATTAATTAAATTTTTAATAATTTTTCTATTGAAAAGTATTGGACATGCCTGTTCCAGATGGAATTTTTGCCATGAACAAGAGTATAGCAAACGTCCGCAAACTTCTTGATATGCCTGTCTATTCAGGTCTCTGTGTAACAATGTCAACTGTTTAAGCAAATAAAATCCCCAAATGTTTATTTTGTGTAAAAAGTGACAAATTTAAGTGTATTGCATTTAATGCTCACCTATCTGTTTTTACAGGCAATCTAGTCATTGTGATTTACCCACCAACAGTGGATGTGGTTGTAATACTTAACTCTGAACCAGGTAGGACCCTAATTAGTATTATGAATTTCGGATCAGTTTACATACAGAACTCGAGGAATTATAAGGTGTTTTCTTTTGTAGTGCTCAATGTTGTGATGTCAAAAGATGTCATGAATGTCTACATGATTAGTTGATATTGTACTATCTCATATGATGGTAACAAACTAATACCCAGGTCAGTTTACGTGTTGTGTGTATAGTATTACTGTTTTCCTAGTATTACTGTTTTCCTAGTACACAGATTCTTTGGTATATTGTATGTATTAATGACACCGTCGGTTTTGCAGGCGCCATCTGGTCATAGCAGTTCACGTACTAGCAGTCGGATGTAGTCATGGTAAATCACGTTTGACCAGGGGAAAATGCTTGCTTGTTGTTTTACAGGACTGGTATCTTGTGTTGTCAGAATACCAAGCAAGATGTGTTTTGTGGTGACCACAAGCCCAGCCCTAGTGATAATTGGCCAGTTGTCTGATTAGCAGCTTTGACTTAAGGTATGTACACAAGCTCACAGCAATTGCTTCGTAAGTTGTACTTTTATGCACTACTGTAACTTAATGTTACTTAAGATCAGGTATTGGTTTTAAAATAGGTTAAACAATATATCAGGCATTTGCTTAGCTTAAAAGTGGGAATTGCGACAATTGCAATCCTGAATTTCCTGTTGTATAGCTAAGAAATATATTTAACATGTACATGTTGTACATTCTGTTTGGTGGCCACTTGTTGTTTGACAGGTCTCCTCGTGTTCATGTTTACATACTTAGGCACCAAACACATTTACATTACCTCTGGTACACCAGATTCACTTATAGCTTTGAATATAATTTTTAATCTTTAATTTAGTGCCTGCATGCTTGTTCTTTTACAGGGCTCACTTAATCTTGTGTCATCATGAAGACATCTAAGAAATGATCACTTGGTGTTAAACTGATGTTTATTAAATTTTTGTTATGTGTTATAATAGCACTGTTACATGTTTACTCTACTGCAAGAAATTTTCATGAATTCTGCAGCCATCTTATCCACAATTAGAATTGCCTTATTAGTAGCTGTCACGGCAGTTCACACTTCCACAAAGCACCATCAGTGTAAGGCAGAGCTTGTATTGTGGCTTTCATTATGTATGTAATGTAGGGCAACAAATTTTTGTCTGGAATGTGGTTTGTGACCATGTACATGAGTTTTGGTCATTCCACACAACTTGCAAAATATTTCTTGTATCATAAGTGGTGCATGGCACTAAATGGAGTATTGACTAACGACCTTCCCTAGTGTTTGTACGTTCTTTTATCACGCTTTCACACCTTATTTATAAGATATCTGTCGATTATAAACGCTCGCATGGGGCGTGGCACTAACTTAAAACGCCTTCCCTAGGGAACTTACGGGTCTGCACGCTTTCACAACTTGTTTGTCAGACATTAGGGCTTGTGTCCACATCGTATCTTCAAAAGTTATTGTAGGGATTAGAGGTTTGAATGGAGAAACGTAGGGCCAACCAGAATTAGATAATGTCAGGCCTAGATGGCTGGTACAAACACGGGTAAGTGACTGATATAACGTGACGATATGTGTAATACAAGGTAGAGAAATAAAGTGAAATATGTCTAAATACGGCTATATTTTTTATTTTAGCAAGGCCGCAAGAAAACGACGACTAAAGATTTTTTTATTACGTAACCCAATATACAAATCCATTGAGAGATGTTGCGTAATCCAGGGCTAATATTGCGAAACCGACCCTACTCGTAAATAACGGGTATCACTCTTTTCACCCTATTTCATAACCCTACAGAACTTAGACAAAAAACGGTGAACCAAAAAGGCGAAGAAAAAAGTGCAATATTGAAGGGGGATCGAACCCAGGATCTCAGTGTGATGATCCAGTGTTCTACCGATTATGCTACCGCTGCTAGCTCCCTTGATTCCCTTCTTTTGTATCTTATAAATGTGACTAACGAAAAAAGCTGTATATAGTAAGAAGAACCTAACCCTAAGGTGAAGAAGAAACCAAAGCTGAACCCTAACGCTAACACTACTAGACGCTTCCCCTAAAGTCTACTACTCGTGGCAACTACTGGACGCTTCCCCTAAAGTCTACTACTCGCGGCAACTACTGGACGCATCCCCTAAAGTCGACTACTCGCGGCAACTACTAGATGCGTGCCCTAAAGTCGAAGAGAGAGAGCAACAACTACAGTAGGAAGTCTGGATGTTTTTGAGCTTAATTTTTTTTTTATTACGTAAGGTAGGGTCCGCAACGTGAAATTTCGACCTCCGAGAATCAACTACCAAACCACCCACAAATGCTAGGCTAGGTACCACTTAGAAAACGCCAGATTGGTGTTATTTTTCATTAACGCCTTGTCGTGCAAATCGGCGAATATGCTTACAAATTACGAGATTTTTTGCTATATCTTCAAGTAAATGTCTTTTAAAGCTATAATATGCACTCTCAACCTTTCTTACTAACTGTACTCTAAACTAAAACCATCAGTGGCTGCATTGTCTGGAGCGATTTCCAGCCGCAGCATCGCAAAAATGAAATTTCGGACTCGAAAAAAGTTTCGATGTCACTGAAGCACACAGTAGCGATGCCAAAGTAACCCTCCCAGGTCAAACTGGTCTGGCATGGGTCCAACTACTACCACACCAAATATCATGGAATTCCAAAATTGTTTGCCATCTGGCTGAGCTCGACGGATGTCAAAAATTCGTCAAAAATGCCGATTTTATTTACTGACGGGAACCTTTGCTAGCCAGATGTGCTAGTTTACTTCTCAAAAGCTTACTAGACCCATAGCCAGTAGCTTTCACTCATAGGGTTGGTCTGGCAGCTCTTCTAGCGACCTCATAAACCAACAAATGCCGATATCCACGAATTTTGCCGATATCGACCAATTTACAATGCGTTAAAGAAATCTTGCGCGTCAAACGTGATGCTTTGCCTCTCTAAAGTCATGCTGCATCCTTGTTTAGTTATATTCGTCCATAGGGTGGCACTGGCGGCTCTCTTATCGAGGCCAAAATCCATCAAAATTCCCATCTCACCATTTGTCATCAATTTTAGGAAGTTTTAGTTACAAGTCAAACATGCTGGTTTGCCTCTCTAAATCTTTACTGGACCATTCAATCACCTTCGTCTGTGTAGGCACCTTTCTTCAGCCTCTTGAAAACGTCAGAGCACACCAATTTGGCGCAACCACCAATACCAGTTAATGCTTATTTTGTTTCATTGGTTCCACGAAAAAATGACAGGAAAACCAGCAGAAATGTAATAGAGCGAAAATGGAGTTAGTCTAGCTCTAAATATTGTACTCTACAGGTTTATACAAATGATTACCGAAATGAAAATTCCGATTATCAAAACCACAATCGAAATTTCCATTCGTGTAGAGTTCCGAAGGGTGGATATTTTAAACTAGACTAATTCCAGTTGGGTTATGTAATATTTCTGCTGGATTTTCGTGGAATCAATGAAACAAAATAAGCAGTAAGTGGTGTTGATGGTTGCGCCCAATTGGCATGCTCTGACATTTTCAAGAAACTGAAGAAAGGTGCCTACACAGACGAAGGTGATTGAAATGTCCAGTAAAGATTTAGAGAGGCAAACCAGCATGTTTGACTTGTAGCTAAAACTTCCTAAAACTGATGACAAATGGTGAGATGGGAATTTTGATGGATTTTGCCTCGATAAGAGAGCCGCCAGTGCCACCCTATGGACGAATATAACTAAACAAGGATGCAGCATGACTTTAGAGAGGCAAAGCATCACGTTTGATGTGCAAGATTTCTTTAACGCATTGTAAATTGGTCGATATCGGAAAAATCGGCATTTGTTGGTTTTTTAGGTCGCTAGAAGAGCTGCCAGACCAACCCTATGAGTGAAAGCTACTGGCTATGGGTCTAGTAAGCTTTTGAGAAGTAAACTAGCACATCTGGCTAACAAAGGTTCCCGTCAGTGAATAAAATCGGCATTTTTGACGAATTTTTGACATCCGTCGAGCTCAGCCAGATGGCAAACAATTTTGGAATTCCATGATATTTGGTGTGGTAGTAGTTGGACCCATGCCAGACCAGTTTGACCTGGGAGGGTTACTTTGGCATCGCTACTGTGTGCTTCAGTGGCATCGAAACTTTTTTCTAGTCCGAAATTTCATTTTCGCGATGCTGCGGCTGGAAATCGCTCCAGACAATGCAGCCACTGAAGGTTTTAGTTTAGAGTACAGTTAGTAAGAAAGGTTGAGAGTGCATATTATAGCTTTAAAAGACATTTACTTGAAGATATAGCAAAAAATCTCGTATTTTGTAAGCATATTCGCCGATTTGCACGACAAGACGTTAATGAAAAATAACACCAATCTGGCGTTTTCTAAGTGGTACCTAGCCTAGCATTTGTGGGTGGTTTGGTAGTTGATTCTCGAAGGTCGAAATTTCACGTTGCGGACCCTATCTATTAGAGTATTTCGATCTGGCCAATGTCCTGGATTTTGTATTTGTATTTGTATTTTAAGCATAAAGGCTTATGCCTGTACATCCATAAACAAAATTAATAATTATTATGTACTTAGCTATTCTAATTACTATACAAAATCAAATAAGCAATTACTATAGTGTCTGTCCAGCAGTGTTTTAAAATCATTGACAGAGGGAGAATCAACAATAGATTGGGGTAATGAATTCCAGTCATTGATTACTCTGTTACTATAAAAATTAGATCTTGTATACGAATTAGTGTGATGTTTGAATAATTTCCTTGTGTGACCTCTTGTTACAGTAGAAGTGGATGGGGTAAATAAATGATTTTCTATATCATAACTGCCTTTGAGAATTTGGTACAAATATATCAAATCACCCCTTCGTCTACGGTGTTGTAAAGATGGTATGTTTAGATGTCTTAATCTGTCGTAGTATGATAAATGGTTGATAGATGGAATCATTCTGGTTGCTTTACGCTGCATTCTTTCAAGTTTTTGATTTTCGAAGAGAAACTTTTGACATTTTTAAGGCAGGGGATAGTCAAAACCCCATTTAAGTGGATTTTGATTGTGTATATGTGTGCTGGGTGTAGTAGCCACCCTGCTACTGTCAGTGTAACTGTGATGCTAAATGATTTGAAATGGCCAACACTCCAAAGGCATCGCAAATATCTTAGATTAATCCTACTATTCAAAGTTGTAAATCATCTTCAATTAATACCTGAACAATATTTACCCTCACCCACAAGACTGACATCAACTAGATCAAATCATCTCTGTAAATTTTACCACATTCAAACCTCTTGTGATACCTACAAATTCTACTTCATCCCCAAGACGATACCTGAATGGAACAGTCTCCAAATCAATAACATTAATATCCTATCCCTTGCAGATTTTAAACTTGCATTAACTAATAACTAAATAAAATTTTGTATTAGCGTTTTACCCCTTTAGGGGCTTTGCTAATTAATAAAATGAAATGAAATGAAAGAGAAGCCTAATTGCAATGTAGGTATTCGAGCAAAAATCAAGGTGCGTTCATTGTACATGTATCTCTTTACTATTGAACGGTAGCTGATGCTCTCAATGTTCATAAAAATAGCTTTGAATTCGATATAGGTAACTATTTGATTTGCACGAGCTTCACGTGTGGTCGAATTTAAGATTACACGACAGAGGTGACTTTGGAGCTTTGTAATTCACAGCCAATAAGGACTAAGCCAAATATCTGCATATATTTGGAGAGTATAAGAGTTTCTCTTTCATATCAAGTATAGAAAGACTTGATCAGCTTCAAGCATTACGAGCAGTGCCACTTGACCGATAATGCATACTTTTGTCCGAGAATTGAGAACATTCGGACAGGTCACTTTTGCAGCTCCTGCAGCCAGACGAAGAAAGCTGCAGGTCTGAAATTTAGCATGCAAGAGTTTATGGCCTAGACCTCTCCAAAGGCATAGCAAGAGCAGAAAATTTCTTTGCAGGTTTAAAGAAAAATCGCGTCCGAACCTATGGTGGTCGAACATTGGTGGCTTACTCTATACTTAACGAACTATTATACGGTTCACCAGTGCTTGGAGTACCAGTATGGCGGACGCGTAGACGATATTTTAAGTTTCATAATGTAGATCACGTGTTGAAAATGCTCTATACAGCACTACACTGTTATTTTTATTATTTGTTTACTGTACAGAAACCTCCATATGGAGTATATAGTACAACAGATTAAATTAAGAATAAATTATAGTGATTGTACTTAGCTACAATTAATACATTGTTTAAATGTGTTTAAGGTAGGTGATTCCACAGTACTGCTAGATAGGTTATTCCATAATTTAATTGTAGAGGGGTAATAAGAGTAAAGGTAAGAATCAATTCTTTTTTTTTTTTTTTTTTTTTTTTTCTTCTTCTTGCTCTCTCTTAAAATAAGTACTTAGCTATATAAGTAAGTTTATTATTAAATACACATGTAAGTTTTAAAATTATAGGATAGTTCAACTATATACCAAATGTAAATGTATGTAATAACCTTAGCCAGCTAACTTAATTTGATTGTAATTTTATACATTCAATTGTAATTGTAAGTTGTACGTATACTTTTTCTGGCTGTGGACACCAGTTGCCCACAGACCATTAATGCAGGCCTTGCCTGCATTAAAAAGCAGTTAAAATAAAATAAAAAAAATGGAGTGTGGCTGCAAAAATCGTTGATCGTGACCTCGTGTTTGGCTTGCTGTTGGGATTAAATAGGTTCCATTATCGATGTGAACTTGTCTATGCACCATTTTATACATCATAACTAGCTTCAAATTGTTCCGTCGCTGTTCAAGAGTTGGTAGATTCAGGTGATCTAGTATCTCAGTTACACTATCCCAGGGTGAATAATTGTTTGTAATAAACCTTGCAGCTCTTCGTTGGACCATTTCTAACTTGTAGATGCTACTGTTAGTGTATGGAGACCAGACAGTTGATGCATACTCTAAGAGGGGACGTACCATTGCTAGATAACACAGCTTCTTAGTTTGTTGAGTGCAAGAGCTAATATTACGTCGCAAAAAGGCATTGGCTGAGTTTGCTTTACAGGTAACATGTTGGATATGGTTTGTCCATTTCAGGTGTTCATCTATTGTTACTCCCAGGTAAGTGGCACTGGTAGATCTACAAATTTGATGTTGTTTCAGAAAATATGTTGAGTTAGTCGTTGTTAAAACAGGGGAGTAACAGTAACTATAAGGAGTAAAACATTTTACTCTGAAAGGGGACTCTGAGTTCGGATTACTAGGAGAGTAACAGTAACCCACTAAGGGTAAAGAGAAATCCAAGTAAGTGAAGGCACCAAACTGAAGAGTTCCCATTACCAGCTAGCTAGTAGTTAAGGTGAACTCGGTGAGCCAGTATGAAGTCCGTAGCTGAATGTGCCACATGCAAGTTATACTGGCTGTCTCACTATGGTATTTTCTACATTAACTAGCCAATTCAATTCTAGCCACTCAATGTAAAAAGGAAAGTAATTATTTAGGCTTTCTTTTCAATGGCAGCCATTTACTCATGTTTTATTTTACAGACTACAACCAAGACATAGTGAAGGAAACAGACAGTACGAAAGCAGGAGGACGAATTGTTACTCAAGTGTCAAGAATATTTTTAAATACACATGTATAATTATTAAATACCTTTTCTACTACAAGCGCATTATTTAGAGTGAAGAGTATTACCATAGAAACGGCTTCTTTAACAACAGAGCCGTGTTGAGTAGTTGAATGCGGTTTGCTTCTCTGAGGAATTGTAGTGCTTAAAAGGTGATACTAAAGTATTTACTTGTTCGTGAATAATTACTGGACGTTCACTATCTCGTTCATTGTTTCTTCAGATACGTTTGAGCCCATATCTGAGTCGTCTCGCCGGTGTGACACGCCGGGTCACCAGGCTCCAACGGAAGTCACCACTGCTCGTGAGGGTTTAGGCGCCTTATCTTGACACGGCAGAAATAGTTCAACACTCAGGGAAAGAAAATAAAATTCAGCGGACTTAGTCGTATCACTGTCATGACTAGTACGTACAGTATTCAGCGCATCCAAGCTCACCGCTAGCTACTAGTATTCAGTGTGTAAGAAGTTGAAGACTTGAGGGAGGAGAGGAAAGCCACCTAGCCTAAACATGGAGTACACATCATGTCCGTATGCTTTCGGTTGACGTTAGCAGCTGGACACAATGATATTGTCCGGCAAGGTCAGTAGCCTGTATCATTGTCAGTGTCTTTACATAATTATATGCAGATTCACTAGAATTAACTAGTAAGATGTATCGGCTGCAGTTAGCAAGAATCTCTATGATACAATGTACATTGTGTGTCTTCGACTTCATCAACTTTCCAAGTTATTCTTGACCTGTAAGGAGATAATGTTAATAGTTATGTAAGTACATATTTACTTTTAGCACGGATGTCTCAATGTCACTGAGAACATAGAATTTAAACAACATATAGTAAGTGTGTTAACATACAGTGACTGTGCATCATTATTTGTAAACATAAATTATATTACAGGTGCCACAAGAAATCAATGAACAAATAGACAAACAAAATGATGAACTCCAGGTAGCAAAAATGTGCTGTTTTGCATGATAACAATTGTGCTTATTTTAGTTTACACTACCAATGCTGCTGGTCTGGCAGAATTGTTTTTACAACTTTGTTGGCAACTGTTTGTGACGTACCTTCAGCCATACAGGTAACAAGTATGTGATTGTTGAATATTTCTTTACAATACTGCTATTTATTACAGCTGATAGCATGTCATGTGGCAGGCAGTAACTCCAGTGAAGCGGCAGTGAAGCGGCAGTGAAGCGTTGTTTGCTGATTATGAAGCCTTGCTACTGATCTCTTTTTTCAGTGACTTTCCAATGTTATAAAGCTGGAAATTGTAAACATTTTGTTACAGTTTTGCTGTATGTCTTTAACATCATTTGAGATTTTATATGGAGTTATTTGCAGAATTTCATGGAGTAAAGGAAACGCCTTGCATGCTAATGTGAACTCTCCTAGAGTAACTAAAACTACCTACAATAGATTTTTCAAAGGGTTCCTGTTACTCCTTTGCAGGGTGTTAGTTACTCTCCACAAAAATATAGGGGTGTTAAATCCTCCCTACACTGGGAACTCCCCTAGGGGAGTAACAGTTACTCATTATTAACAGTGTAGACAGCCGGACAAGCAAATAATTTGATGGCCTTTGCTATTTGTACGGGCACGTACGAATAGCCCACGTGCTATTAGTACGGTCACGTACGAATAGCTCACGTGCTATTTGTATGGTCACGTACGAATAGCTATGAAATCACCTTGAGCTATTCGTACGGCGGTCCGTATGAATAGCAAAAAAGCTATTTATACGATGGTACCGCGTACGAATAGCTTACATGCTATTCGTACGATTACGTAACTAAGGTGTAACTACAAATTTCCAAAAAGCTATTTGTTGGCAATGGTCAGCTGCCTCCTTAGTGACAGAGATTGACATACAGTGCATGTTTAGGGGTGGGCCTATACCCTACCAAAGAGTTTGGTATGTGAGATCGAGATAGCTATAGTAATAAAGTAAACAATCACTCCAATAAAGCAGTCACACTATTTTAGAGAAGCAGTATCAAATTATGCAGTGCAGTGTGTTATATTTGGTGGAGGACTGCCACTGTCAGCAGGCTGTGACCACTTTTTTTGCTCCAATCCTGAGTCTGGATCCGCCACTGTCGACAGATTACTAAAGCTCAGCTGACTTATTGAGTTTCCATGCATGATACAGTCAGGGCCGCCCAGAGAAATTAAGGGGCCCAGGGCAAAGAGTTAAAGTGGGGCCCTTCACCCAAGTTGTAAGGTGAAGACCAAAACAAAAAAAAAAAAAAAAAAAAAAAAGGTCACAACTTGCTGGCAATGACAATAACTACCCATCACCAACCATATCTCCTTATCTATAAGCTTGCTACACTGCTCCTCTGAAGAATACTGTGACTGCTCTATTAGAGTATTTAGATCTGACTGCTCTATTAGAGTATATCGATCTTTTAAACAGGTATTCAGGGGGCCCTTCATGGGGCCTCCTGGGGCCCCTTTCAGGCTGGGGCCCGGGGCAAAATGCCCCAGTTTCCCCCCCTGTGGGCGGCCCTGGATACAGTGATACTGCATGCTCACTTGTACTATGTATACATTGTAGCCTCGGTAAGAATATGCATGATTTTTATTATTATAATAATAATCACAAAATCATTATTCAGATAGTTGTACACAAACTAATACAGGAATATCAGTTAACTGCTAGCTAGCTAGAGCTAATGTACAAAAATACAAGCATGTATATTATATTTCATAGCTAGAATAAGATGACCGTGAATTACCTTGTGGTCATATAGTCTGGTGCCGCCCGCCCCTTCGCATAAAGTAAGGGTCTGGTGAAATACAGATACTAAATCATTTCTAGCGCCCAGATTCGGCGCTAGCCAATTAGTGCATGTCAATGACGTTCACACAGAAATCGCCTTGGCAACACAATGCTTTTGTTTGAATTGAAGTGCAATCATCTGACGTAACAAGCATTACGTTCGCTGTCATTCCTTTTGAAATGATTAGGTATTTGTATTTCACCAGACCCTTAATATGCGAAGGGGCGGGTGGCACCAGACTAGTGGTCATAATGGCATGATTAGATCTCTGCC
Source organism: Dysidea avara (assembly GCF_963678975.1). Classification (NCBI taxonomy): domain Eukaryota; kingdom Metazoa; phylum Porifera; class Demospongiae; order Dictyoceratida; family Dysideidae; genus Dysidea; species Dysidea avara. The sequence continues at coordinate 28,695,544 of NC_089272.1, forward strand.
AGAACAAAGATCATTACAGAAATATACACTCCAGTAGTCAATTTGCATTTGCACTTTCCAAGATGGACCTGAAGAATTTATGCTGATCAAGAATTAGCATAAATACAGATACTAAATCAGTGGTCTAGATCAGCGTACTCAAGCAGTACGCTGATCTAGACCAATACCAATACTAAATCAGCGTACTCAAGCAGTGGTCTAACTAAACATTTGTAAGCTACAGATTTTGCAGCTGTGGTAGCTCCCCTTTTTTTTTGGTTGAGTCTCAAGTGATGTCGTCGCGAGTATTTTTGCTGTGTCTTGTCACTGCTATAATATAGTCAAGAATTCTGGTAGATCGCCCTTACTATGTAGATGACTTGGGAAAAACTCGTGTGAACGATGTACTGCTGCTCAGAGCTTTTGGAAGTCGTTTTTTGGTCCACGTGTGGCGTGCGTTATTTGGAGATCAAACTATTTACAAGCAGTAACGGTGCTTTTACTTTTATCTGGAGATGTGCATTGTAATCCTGGACCAGAGATTTATCCCTGTGGATTTTGTTGTGAACCAGTAACTGATATTGAAGAAGCTGTTTGTTGTGACTGCTGTGACAAATGGATTCATGTATATTGCAATCAGGGTTTGTCATCTGCTGAATACAAGAGTATGGTAAATAATCCATGTGATGGTGTTTGGTTTTGTTACAACTGTGCAACTAAGCTTTCTCAAAGTGCTAAGCCACGTGCTAACACTGGATTGTTATCCTGTGTGTGCTTAAATGCCAGAAGTGTTATGTCCAAGAGATTTGATTTCCTAGCATACATTTGTGCACGTGGCTTTGATATTATTGTAGTAACTGAAACTTTCCTAGATGATTCTGTACATGATTCTCATGTTGCACCACCTGGGTACTCAGTGTTTCGTTGCGATCGTAATCGACATGTTGGTGGTGTAATGATATTAGTTCGTGATTGTTTCACCTCTTTCCGTCGTCATGATCTAGAAGCTAATTGTAAACTGTTGTGGATAGAATTGCCAACTAAGGCTTCAACCATATTGCTTGGAGTAGTCTATAGACCTCCTCTATCATCTGTGAGTTATTTAGAAGAGCTTCATACCTCACTATTATGTGCTGTTAAGTATAATGTACCTGTCATTCTTTATGGTGATTTCAACTTGCCAAACATTGATTGTACCACTGTCTTTCCTTCACCTTGCACACCTGATGCAAGCATGTTCTGTGAGATCATATCTGACTGTTTTCTTTCCCAATTGGTTTCATTTAATACCCGTAAAGATCAATTATTAGATTTAGTATTAACTACACATCCAGATCATGTTTCCTTCATCAGTCCTTGTGATAGTTTACCTGATACCGATCATAATGCTATTTCCTTTTCAGTGTCTGCAGTGCTTTCTTCATCATCAAATAACACACGGTTTTTGTACAATTATTGTGATATTGATCTAACCCACTTTAATTCTGTGTTCTTTAGAATTCCTTGGAATGTTATTGATCACGATGGTGACATTGAATTGTCCTGGTCCATGTGGAAAGATCTCTTTCTGTGTGCCATTGACTCAACTATTCCAAAAGTTAAGTGGAAATCCAGAAAACTCAAACACTGGTTTAGTCCATCTACCATAAATCTCATACATAAAAAAGCAAGTTATATAAAGCTATGCATAAGCATCCTACAGCTGCTAACAAATTGAAGTATCGCACCATTAGCAACTTGGTACGTACTATGACAAGATGTGAAACTAAGAAGAGAGCCATTAACCTCTCTAAGTCTTCTCCTACCATCAAGAAGTTCTGGAGTTGGGTCAATTCAGTGAAGCGTCACCGTACAAGTCTACCACCTCTTCATTCAGAAAATACCATTATTACTGACGATTGTGCTAAAGCTGATATGTTTAACAAATATTTTTATTCTGTTTTCACTGATGAGAATACTTCCAATTTAGAGGCATTACAGAGTTACTTAACATTCTTATCCTCTATCATCCAGTCAGTGACTTTTACGTCTGAAGACATCTACTATGAGTTAACCAACCTTGACACCAGTAAAGTATGTGGTCCTGATCATATCACTCCAAAATTACTGAAAATTTCTGCAGAATTTATCAGTGGCCTGTTAAGTCAATTATTTAATCAGTCAATGTCATCAGGAACTCTCCCCAAAGACTGGACAACAGCCAATATCATTCCAATATATAAGAAAGGTGAGCGTTGTCTAGTAAATAACTACAGACCTATCAGCTTGACATCCATCATAGTGAAAGTAATGGAGAAAGTTATTAGCAGACAATTGGTAACTGTTTTAGAGAAGTCAGGGCATATCAATAATAATCAATTTGGATTTCGTGCTAACCGTTCTACTGTTACCCTGCTGTTGTCTGTTATACATGACTGGAGTTCATGTTTAGATCATCGTAGCACCACTCATTGTGTCTTTTTGGACTTCGCTAAAGTTTTTGACTCAGTACCTCATGAGCATCTTATTCTTAAACTTCATTGTTTGGGTGTCACTGGCCAGTTATTGCAGTAGATTCGATCTTTTCTAACTTGCCGATACCAACGAGTGATCATCAATGGTAGCTATTCCAACTGGCTCCCTGTTACATCAGGAGTGCCACAAGGTTCTGTTCTTGGCCCCCTTCTGTTCATATTATACATAGATGATTTGCAGAATGTTGTAAGCCACTCCACTTTAAAACTATTTGCAGATGACGTTGCATTGTATAGAGAAATAAAACATCCTGCTGACTGTTTGTTACTGCAGCAAGATCTTGATAACATCTATTCTTGGACAATCAAGTGGCAGCTATGTCTAAACGCATCTAATTGTTTGGCATTTTTTATTTCAAACAAGAGGAAACTAATCAATTTTATGTATAGCGTCAACAGCATCACCATCTCATGGAATTCTATTGTTAAATATCTTGAAGTTCACATTCAATCTACCTTATCTTGGTCTCATCATTGTAAAGTTGTTTCTACCAAGGCCAGGAGATCACTAAACCATCTGCGTCACAGTTTATGGGGAGCTACCACAGCTGCAAAATCTGTAGCTTACAAATGTTTAGTTAGACCGCTACTTGAGTATGCTTGTCAAGTGTGGAGTTCACATACTGCTTGTGATATATCTGGCCTAGAGTCTGTACAACATCGTGCTGCTAGGTGGGCATGTGGGATCCTATTTCCAGGAAATGGAGTAAGTCATCTGATGATTGTCTTAATTCACTGCGCTGGCCTAGTCTCACTGATTGTCATAACTATCTGTCTGTGTCAACACTGTATGATATCCTCAACAACAGAACATCTCTTAACTTTCATGATTACTATCGCTGTAATACTTCCTGCACCAGAGCCCATGAACTGTCTATTGTACCTTTACTATCTTCTATCAACAGTCACCGTTATTCTTTTTTGTGAATACTGTATTTTTGTGGTACACTGTATCATTTGATACACTCATTATTAAAATTAATCTGTAAATGATTTTCATCGCTCCATTTATCATCTTTTTGTATGTAGTTTTTTAAGTCTCTGTGTGTGTTTTGCTTATTGTAACTATTGTTTCTTTTCTTTGTAGTGTACTTTTGTGTTGTTATTCTTTGTTCTTGTAGTGTTATTTTTGTAATGTATGTGTTAAGGGAAGCACCCTTGTACAGGCTATGACTTTTGGTGCCACCCTGTCATTTTGGAAAATTAGATAAATAATAATAACAATAATTTTAAAAAGGCAACGATTTATTTCAAACATCAGTTGTGTGACATATGCAACTTCAGAATTTGGCATGCGCTTGATTGCTACCCAGTAGTCGTAGTTGGTGTAAGCATTTCCAAAACACAGTATTCAGTTAACATGAAATACAGTCTGGAGGAGTTCTTAAGATTGTGATTGTGCCCTGTAAGTCATGAGATTGGTCACATAAGAGCTGATGAGCAGCATTAACTCTTGCCATACTAGTGTAGCTGGGAGTAAGACATTTAACTCTTGTCATACTAGTCAGTTGTGTGTAGCTGGGAGCGAGACACTCAACTCTTGTCACACATAGCTGGAAGTGAGACACTTAACTCGTCATACATAGCTGGGAGTGAGACACTTAATTCTTGTCATACTAGTTATGTGTAGCTGAGAGACACTTAATGTGATCAATCCATCAAGTACATTGTAGCAGTAGTTGGGACTGTTGCTTATCTTGTAGCCAGGGTGACTGTTCACTGAATTGCTGTAAAGTAGAAAGTTTACAATGATGTCTGTTCATTTTAAGTGGCGACAATGGGTGGCTGCTAATCTAGAAGTCAAGCTAGAAGTGCATGGCTGCCAACTGTACAATCTATTATTTAGACACTAATCTGGTATTACGGCTTATTCCTTCTTCAACTGGCATAGACTTGTTGAACTAAGTTATTAATTAAGGTTGTTTTGTAGTTAAGGTAACTAGTTTTGTAGTTAAAGTACTTAGTTTGGTAGTTAAGCTAGTTAGAATTTTGTATAGCATATTTGTATTTTAGGCAATCCTTATATCAAATTTGGACTATATGGTCCCTTTCTGAGTACTTCTTTGGTGCATGTGTTGCCGACTCTGATTCAAATGGCAGAAAACCCGGCAGATTTGCTTTCTAGAGGTACAACTATTGATGCTTTGATGTCTTCATCACTTTGGAACCATGGTCCCAAGTGGCTTCCTGATCCATCTGAATGGCCATCACCTCAACTGCTACCCATACCACCCCTTGTTCTCGCTGCTGCTGTGGAAACAGAGTTTGTACCATTTAAACCCACACTGCCAGACACTGGTCTACACTGTGTTATTTCAATCAAACGCTACAGCACTCTGCGTAAGTTACTAGCTGTTACAGCGTATGTTCTTCGCTTTACAGATAATTTGAGAGCACCAGTAGACCAGAGACGTATTGGACCCATCAGTGCAGAGGAGTATGCGACAGCAAGGTTAAGATGGCTCAAGGACACTCAACAGTCTGTGTATGACAAGGAGATTGACAATCTGCAACAGTTGACCAGACGGTCCAAAACACCAAGATTGCTACTTGTTCGACAACTACGACTCCTTATTGATGCTAAGAGATTTCTACGTTGTGGTGGTCGCATTCATAATGCTCCGTTGAGTGATCTGACGAAATTTCCTTACCTTCTACCAGCAAAGCACCCCTTTTCTAGACTCATTATCTGGGATATTCATAGAGACCTCTACCATTCTGGTACCAACGCCACACTGACGGCTCTGCGGCAAACCTATTGGATCCCTGCCGCCAGACAATTAATCAAGTCTGCTCTCCGGACCTGTGTTATATGCCGCCGAGTTTCTGGGAAGCCGTATCCTACACCAGATCCAGCACCACTGCCTTCCATACGAACACAGAATGTTCGCCCATTCACCTATAGCGGAGTAGACTTCTCTGGAGCACTGTATGTGCGACATAGAGGGGAGGAACTTAAGGTCTATTTGTGTTTGTTTACATGCGCCACTTCCCGTGCTCTACATTTAGGGATTGTACAGGACCTAAGTACAGAGACATTTCTCCTAGCATTTCGTAAGTTTGCAGCAAGACGATCGCTCCCCACTATGATGATTTCAGACAATGCTTCGACATACCTCACTGCTGCAGATGAATTAAAGGCACTAATGCAGTCACCAGAAGTAAAGAGAGAGCTGGGTAAGCGAGGAGTTAGCTGGAAATTTATCCCTAAGAAGGCCCCATGGTGGGGCGGTTTCTGGGAACGGATGGTGGGACTTACAAAATCAGCGTTGAAGAAAGTTCTTGGTAGACGGCACATATCACTGACCACTTTAGAGACAGTCATTGTGGAGATTGAGGCAGCACTTAACGACCGACCGCTGACATTTGTTTCTTCAGAGCAAGGGGATATAGAACCACTAACACCCGCACACTTACTGCATGGAAGACGAATAACGTGCCTCCCCCATGAAGTGGTAGAGGAGGATGAGTTCACAGATCCTACCTATGGAGAAGTTTGTGGTAATGCTAAGCTACTTGCAACTATACTGCAGAATTTCCAGAAACGTTGGCGTCATGAGTATTTGACATCCCTAAGGGAAGTTCATAGAGCTACTGGTAGCAACTCCCAAACTGTCAGAACAGGAGATGTAGTACTCATCCATGATGATACACCTCACGCCACTTGGAAGATGGGAATTGTGGAAGATTTGATGACTGGAGGAGATGGCATAGTACGAGCAGTAACACTGCGCACTGCTTCCGGATTGACCAATCGACCTATCACAAAGCTTTACCCCCTGGAACTGACCGTGACAACACAGCCCGAGTTTGAGCAGTCAAAGATCCACCAGACAGAGAAGGTTGATGCTACAACTGCAAAGTCATCAGATCATGCTACACTTGATTGTACTACACCTATGGGGTTATCAACCAGTACCAGACCACAGCGATTAGCTGCACGTAAAGCCACTGTGAAGATGAAGAAGTGGACTAGAACACTAGCTTGCTGCCCCCCGGAGGATGTCGCGACGCCGGAACATTGAACTATGTAGCTAATTAACTCATTAATTTTAGTAATAATACTGTACGTATGATCACGTGCCATTAGAGATTCTATTGTGGGTTGTACATGTGCGCGTGCTCGACTTGAATCCCTCTACCGCTCGCTGATCCTGAGGAGAACCTGACGTTTCTACGTTTAGTCACACATCATTTTTGGTGCTGTGACCCACAGGTACGCTGAACGCTATAACACAACCGCCGCTACAGTTGTACACTAAAACTTTTTGCCCCTCCTTGGCCCCCCTGACAGTGCCTCCTAGATCCGCCTATGTCGTTGGGTATGTGGTAGTAAGTGGGATTGTGTTTTCATGGACCAAGTCATCAGATCAATGTTTGGAACAGTTGAGATGGCCATCTTTAAAATCTCGCCGTGATTATCTTTCCTTTATGATATTATTAACAATAAAATAGCTGTCAAATTTAGTGACTTTTCACAGCAAAAATAGTGTTCCAATACTACATATTCTAACACCGTCTTTATTCAGTATTGAAACAACTATTTTTAAAAACTCCTTATAACGAGACTAAACGAACCTCAAATGTATAAATGACTCTAGTGTTATTCACTATCGGGGACTGTGGTCTGTTTTTGTTTGAGCCAAGGTAGAATATTTGGATTATTAGTTGCAACACCTAAACATAGACGGAATAAATACAGTCAGTATTTATGTATGAAATATGCTGTGTTTGTTCTTTTGTGTCCTCTTGTATGAGACGGCATTCACTTTCCATTCTCCCACTGCAGTCTATCATCAATGCCCTCCGGTATTCTTTTTTTGGCAATGCACCATTTATATGGAACAATATTCCTTTAGGCTTTTTATCGTCATCAAATTGTACTGCTTTTCGTCATGCTGTAAAGTACTACTTTTTAATTCTGTGTAATCTGTTAGTTTGTCTTGTGTATGCATGTGTTGTATTTTCTTTCTTTTTGTACATATTCTCTGTGCAGTTATTTTTTTGTATACTATAGTAGCTTATAATTATGTATACATATGTGTGTAATATTTTGGGGAAGCACCCTCGTGCTGGCCTAGCCTTTTGGTGCCACCCCTTCCTATTTGGATGAATTAGATAATAAATAAATATTAATGGGTGGGATCCACACGTATTGCACTAGCCATTTTTTTGTCTGTTTTGTATACATGTCCATGATTTAAACCATATAAGCCACAGAAGTTCGAACAAGCCATAGAAGTTTTCACACTTGCAGTTTAAAAAACGTGGGTAATAAAGGGCCAAAGCAGAGGTAACGATTCCGGAAGAATTTTAAAATTAATGGAAATAGTTTTTATTAGCATAGCCTTGTACAGTACTCCCTGAGGATCTCATAAACACTTAGGTCTTAATAATCCATCATAGGACGGTGGGGTTATAAGCAATTTTGTCCTTGAAAATAGGCAAAATTTTCTCCATAACTTTCCATTGAAAATAGTCCCAAAAATGGCACAATTGAACAAATGCTTATGAGTGAGCTTTGCAATAACATTTTAAACTTCTGTTTTTTGCTTAATACATAGACCACAGTGTACCCTTACTTGTAAGACTCTCTGAATTAAGGTCACCTCCATAGAAAGCCACTAAATTGTTGCATGCATTTAGCATCTTGCAGATGGCAAAACAGCATACACATGGTGAAGTGTAACCACTCTGTACCAGTCACCTCCACTCAACAATACATTGTGTATGCAAAGCAAGGAGTTGTGCTGTTGATTTATAAATGCTTATATAATTATTTTTCACTTAATGTACAGCTCCTTGACAGTTACCAAAATGTTGCATCAAAGAGATGAGCTATTTGTGGTGCAAATTTGCTGACTTTTAGCATAATAATATTGAAACCTACATGAACAAAAATGCTCCATGGTGTAACTAACATGTGATGGGTCGTTTCTTGCAAGGAGAACATAACATTGCGGTGGCTATATTGCAAAATGATCTAATAATTAGCATAAAACTCCACACAAACATATTTGTAGCAGAAAACTAACTGCACCATTGTATTCATTGCCCTCAGAAACACTAGTGACGATCCAATTGTTTGATCAATCACTCATACAACAGAGAATTGACTGTGCCAACTCTCCAATGGAAGATTTATGGAGAAAATTTTATGCAAAATTTACAGAATTCCAGAATCGCTAACAGAGGTAATTGCACAGTGCACAGCAATCTATAGAGTTCTGAGGGGCTTTGAAAGGGGTTTATAGCTATTAACTTAATCTCACAAAGCGGGAAGAAGCGGGTGAATACTGTGACATGACCGTGAAATCCTACAAAATGATTTACTTCAAGTTGTCTAGAACAATGGGCCAACAAATGGCTCATGCAATTTAATCCCATCAAATGCGTTGTATTAAAAGTTACACAGAAACTAAACCCAATTTATACTTTGTATGGACGCATACTTTCTCATGTACATGAAGCAAATATCTAGATCTACAATTAGGTAGTAAACTTAGGTGGGGGTCTAATCGACGGAACGGAACAAAGCAGAACGGAATCAGGGGCTAAACAAAGTAAGGCGTGGGGCGAAGTACATGTGAAAGTACTTAAGTAAAGTACAAGTACTTGAAATTTGTTGAAGTACAAGTATAAGTACATGACATTGTTTTAAGAGAAGTACTTAAGTAAAGTACAAGTACTTTTGAAAGTATTTAAGTACAAGTACAGATTTTGCTTACAGTGTTCACGATTGCATTCATGTAGTTTTGGTTGTGAAAATCTGCCATCTGTAAGGCAAAATCTTTCAGGAGTAAATACCTTTCCTGCAATGCTAAAGAGTCTCTCAACAGGCACAGAGGAAGGTAGTACTCCTAGAATGTTTCTTGCCAACCTTGAAAGCAGAGAATATTTCTTTTGGTTGTCTTATTGCTGGATATTGGGCCATTGTTACTGTGTCAGTTTCAATGTATTCATCCACTTGCTTAGTGAGTGTACTTCATTGTTGTTGACTTTCTGTTCAAGACATAATCTTTCTTTTTAGCTGCTATAGCTGCCTGCTTCTTATAATGATCAACTAAATCTTTCAGGCCAAAAGCAGTACAACTGTTTTTAAGATCAACAGAGAAATGAATCAGAAGATGGGCAACCTTTTAAATCCTGTTTTTAGAGCAAATGCAGCAACTGTGACTTCAACCAAAAGCTGACCATGTCAATCCAGGAATATATTATTTTAGCCAAATTCAGCCAATACATATAGCTACAACTTATTATTATTTATTATTATTATTATTATATCGATTTGCAAAACCCATTGGGTAAATCGCTAATGTACAAAAACAAAATTTTAGTGTCTATGCATGTTGCAAACGGTTCTTGAAAGTAAGTAAGTCTATATTGTCAAGATCTTCCATATCTAAATTGTTCCAGTCTGGTATTGATCTTGGTAAGAAAGAGTTACTATATCGATTTGTTCTGGGATAGCTTCAAGGGATGGTTTGCCCTGGTACTTGTTGCAGGAGATAAGATAACACTGGCAGATACTGATTTGGAACATAAATTAATTTGTTTACAAACTTAAACAACAGCATCAGACGTGCCTTTTTCCTACAATCTTCCAGTGTTGGCCATTTTAATTCCACTAACATTTCAGTTATGCTGTCCCTATATTTCACTTGTACATATGTAAATGGACTTCATTGTACTTCATGTACTTCAAAATACTTATAAGTACTTTAATTACCTTAAGTACATTACACTGTGAAAAAGAGGGATATAAGATGGTATTTCCAGTGGCTTACTGAATACAAAAAAGCTTGATATAACCTGTATTATACTATTAACAATCTCATGTAAGGCTTTAGTTAATGTGTCAAACATACTGAAACCATATATGTGATGGTATAGCGTGGACATTATCAAACGGTACAGTCGTATCGTTTAAGTAGGAATCCAGGTGAAATTTTCGCGCGCCGCCAAATATTATGCCTTTAAAAATCATCCTAGAGATATTTTTACGAGACGAAAATCTATTTTACGGAGTAATGCTAGTCCTTATAGTACATAAACAGCATTAAATACTACAAAACGCTTACAGATGGCCGGATATTAATTTTTTAAAATTGCCTAAACTCGAATTTTCTCCTCACTGCTTCACTCACTGACCACAGTCGCAAGCCTAGAGCCCATACGAAGCAGCGCACAGCCACCATTTTACGCTACAATAACAAACTCACCAGTGGGATGTGCCTTTTGGAGTACCGACGAGTGTGTGCCCTCTGCACCTTGTCTTTTCTTTTATCTTTAATCAGGCTGCTTGTCTTCTTCTTCATCCAACGAAACCATATCGAGAAGTTAATGTTCCGTATCAACACTTTCTTTAAACAGCACGATAATAGACGCCACGAGATTATTTAAGACGCTTAGACTACGGAATAGATTATATTCCTTACTGATATAATCAATGACGGAGGGTACTATATGGAGGTACTGGTACTAGATAGCTTCACGATAGGTGTTAATTTTTGTATATTTGTTTTTGTTTGCTCATTTGTTGTTTTTGTTTGCTTGTAGTTAGTCAAATTTTTAAGTCAATGTTTCTGTATTGCTTTTTGTACTGTGTATGTGTTTTGGGGACCACCTTGTACAGGCTATTAGCCTTTTGTGTACCCTTTCTTTAGATAAATTGATAATAATAATAATAGTAATAATAATAGGTCACAAGATCACGCCCATTTTTCATTCTACGCATTATCGATCTATCGATTGAAACCACGATGACACACCCTTTTTGCACTAGCTGTATTTCAGTGACCACGCACCTTCAATTTGGTAGGCTGACTCAACATACTCTATAATCGATCGAAACCACGCCCCTTTTTGGGACAGCGGTCATCTTGCAGGCTGCCTCGAGTTACTCTAACACAGCAGTCACCCTAATAGAACAGTCACATGTTTATAGCTAGCTGTATGCCTCAACAAAAAACTAAATAAACTAGTATATTAAAAATTATAAATTTTAAAATAAAGTAGGAATCCAAACGATATAAAGTAGTGAAACAAGAAAAGAACAATGGTAGCTATTACAGCATAACTCAGTGGGAAATTCCTACTTTGGTATTGAACACAAAATAACGGCTATATCATACCAAAGTAGGGATTTCCCACCGAGCTATGCTGTAATAGCTACCATTGTTTTTCTCTTGTTTCACTACTTTTTATCGTTTGGATTTCTACTTTATTTTTAAATTTATAATTTTTAATATACTATACTAGATATAAGCTATTTCAAGTAATGTGGTAAATAAACTGAAACCATATATGTAATAGTAAAGTAAGGATTATACTAAAGTATAACACGAGTATAATACAGGGTTTATATTAAGGCTTATTTGTATTCAATAAGCCACTGGAAATACCATCTTATATCCCACCTTTTTCACAGTGTTACTTAGGACTTAAGTATAAGTACAAGTACATTACATTTGTACAAAAAGTATTTAAGTATAAGCACAAGTACTCAAGAAGGTGTACTTAAGTGTCCTTAAGTACAAGTACCAAAGTACTTCGCCCCATGCCTGTCCTTGCCCCCAGAAACCCTAGAGACGATCCAATTGTTTGATCAATCACTCGTATGGTAGCGAATTGCCTGTGCCAACTCTCCAATGGAAGATTGACGGATTTAACGGGTATACATGTTCATTGATTTCTAATAGGTCACACAATGGATACGCATGCGCATATAATTGTTACATCATACTATATATATATATATATCCCTAACATGTCCCTCCTTTACAACAACAAAATTAATAGAAAATAAACTCCACATCATCTCCCTTCACAAAAACAAAAACAAAAGAAACACAATCACAGTATAATCAACAGAGAATTACTATACAATCATGCATTTATGGCCTAAAAAAATTATATAAGGTTTTACAAAAATAAAGGCTATAAATATTTAATGTCTGACGTAGTCCTTAAGCCGAGTTGGTGGCTTAGTAACTCGTCCAGCTCTAGAGACTGCACATTTCAAGGGCTGAGCTTCACTAGATTAATTCTGAGTTTGATTAGGTTGAGCGTCAGCTTACTCATTACTATCAACCACTTGCTCATTCTCGTGAGTTTGTTGGCTTGTGATTGTTGTCGGTATGGCCGACTCATCCTCAGCTCCTTGATGCATGGTTAACGTGCTTGTTAGTACTTCATTGGTATGACGGAAATGCTTTCGGTTTCGCCTGTAGATTTGTCCATTGGCCGCTTTGACTAAATAAGATCGAGCACTAACTTTCTTCAAGGCTGTGGCCTTTATCCACTGATCCTTTTGCTTGACTGGCTGAATGCGGACAATCTGTCCATCTGCAGGGGCCGGCAGTTCTTTAGCTGTTCGGCCATATTGTTGTTTAGTTCTTTGTCTTCGGCAGTTAATTTCCTCCACCACTCCCTTTGCTATACTTTTGGTTTTAACAATTTGCTCGAAGTAGGGAGTTGTGTGCGTGTTCTTCTCTAGTGTAACTTTTGCACTGGGCTGTACTGTCTGCCCTCTGTTGGTGTATTACGCCATGACAGTATACTTATATTAGCCAGGTTTACGTCCATGCTGTCCTTCGTAACCTTTTCCAGCATGCTTTTAGCGATCTTCACTGCCGATTCAGCTGTGCCATTACTTTGACTGTGGTATGGAGAACTGGTAACATGATTGAAACCCCACTGCTTAGCAAAGTTTTTGTACTGTTGGCCTCTAAACTGTGGAACGTTATCCATGATCACCTTTACAGTTATGCCATAACGTGCAAAGTGAACTTTGGTACACTCTGTGATGGTCTCACTGGAGGTATCATTTATTGCATCTAACTCCCAAAAGTCACTATAGTAGTCAACAGTGATGAGATACGTTTTCCCCCGCAAATGTAAATACAGTAGGTCTTGTGCCACCATAGACCATGGTTCAGTTGGAACTTCTGGGGACAACAATGGTTCTTTTTGCTGTTTCGCTACATAGTCATTGCAAGTTGAGCACTGGCTAGTTAGATGGAGGATTTCTTTTGTCATGCCTGGCCAAAATATGACATCTCTTGCCCGTCTAACACAGGCTTCTGGCCTTTGATGACTTGAGTGGATCCTTTGTAATATGAGGGTCCGCGTATCTTTCGGGAATACCACTTTTGTCCCTTTGAAATCGATGTTGCCATCCACCACCAGCTCATCTCTATATGGCCAGAATGCTTGAATGGAGAGTTGTACCTTGTGTTTGTGTTCTGGCCATCCTTGGTGAATAAATGTAGTCAGTTCACCATGGTTGTTGTCCTTGACTGTTGCTTCTCTGAGCTTTGCTATATAGGCCATTCTCACTCAGTAGGACATGCATTGCTGGGTCTATTTCTTCAATTTCCTTATACAACCTGGATTCTTGGTGTAGCTGAAATATTTGGTATTCTGTTTTATTTGCAGCTGTCTGTTCGTGTAAATATGCGCGACTAAGCATGTCAGCGATGTACATTTTCTGTCACTGACAGTAGTGAAAAAAAAAAAAAGCACGTGACGCGAGTGTGGCAAGGGTCTTCCTCTTCTTCCCTTGAAGAGTTTAAGACCCGGGAACTGCGTCTTTTTGTGTTTATTTTGTGTTACTCTACCCGTCCCAGTCGAATTATCGACTGGGATAGTCGCCAGCGTCGCCAGAAGACATTTTTAGACGTAGACTTTTGGAGTGGAAACTATGGCAACCCCTCGAAAACCCAAGGGGAAGCTGGCAGGAAGCTCTCCGCCCAAAAGAAAATCCAAAAACGTCAAGAACAGTGAAGCCGACTGCATAGTCTGCGAAGAAGCGATCTTGGAGCCAGGCGAAAATTCTGATGGTGATGAAGCCGTATTCTGTGAAGGTGACTGTCAAGGCTGGATCCACAGAAAATGCGCGGGCCTGACCCGTCCAGCATTTCTCAAACTAGGTGAGTCTGACTCTCAGTACTTATGCTCTCATTGTATGCTGGTTAACCAAAACAGTGAAATAAACAAATTAATGAATACCATTAAAGACCTAAACGCCAGCATAGTTTCACTTACAGAAACAATCACCCAACTACAGTCATCTGTCAACAACACAAATCAATCAGACCAGACAGCGGGCAACACATCGACATCTCTTAACATCCCATCAGAAGCCAGTGTCAATACTTCTGCAAATATAACCAATACCAAAGCCAGAAATACTGACAGAAACCACAACATTGTCATCTACGGTATCCAGGAGTGCCCTCCAAATATGCCAAGAGTTGCCAGATCTAAACTTGACTTGGAGAAAGTTCTCCCAATCCTTAACACCATCGACACTAGTATTGGTGATACTTCAATTAATGACATTCACCGATTGGGAAAATTCTCAGCTGATAACAATCATCCAAGACCAATACTAGTTAAATTTCTCCGTACACTTGATGCCAGCACTGTCTTATTCAACAGAAACAAAACCAAAAAACCTATCCTGATTAAACCTGACATGACACCTGAAGAGAGAAAGATAGATTCAATCCTTCTTCATGAACGTTGGAACCTTATTCAACAAGGAATAGACCGTAAGGCTATAAAACTTCGCAACGGTCAGATTCTTATCAACAACAGACTTCATGGCATAGTTACAGACTTCAAATTTGTTAATTCCTCCAGTGGTTCATCTACTACAAGCTCTACATCTGCTAGTATTGCACCCGACTCTGTCCCTAATCAACAACCCTCTGTTCCTAATCAAAATCAATGACTACCTAATTGTTTCTACATAAACACTAGAAGTATTGTTAATAAGTTAACACAATTCCAATCCTTAGTTTACTCTCATGAATATGACTTGGTTGCTATTACAGAAACCTGGTTAACCAGCAATGTATTTAACAATGAAATTCTACCAAATCAATACATTATCTATCGCAATGATCGTAGGTCTAGAGGTGGAGGGGTCCTAATTGCCGTTCGAACTCATATCATCAGTAAACTCTTACCCTCCCCCACCAATCTTGAGATGTTGACTGTTGAACTAAAGCTACCCAAACGCCTAATCTTATGTGTGGTATACCTTCCTCCTGATCCAACATCATCTCAAATTCGATCCCTATCAGATCACATATCACAGTTCCAGCAGTCACACAGTGTTGTTCTTCTAGGTGATTTTAATCTACCACATATAAACTGGGAAACATTGTGTGGTAATTGTCGAGCCTCTGAAGACTTATGCGACATGACCTTTGAATTGAATCTTGTCCAACTTATAACCTACCCAACACATATTCATGGCAACATACTTGACCTCATTCTTACCAATGACGAAGACCTCATCATAAATGTCTCAGTTAATTCTCCAGAATGTTCTCAGATTTCATCTGACCATTTCCCAATTTCCTTCAGTATTAACCAAAACTGTCTACCACTTCACAATACTACTACATTACAAGCTTATGATTATTCAAAAGCTGACTTTAAGAGTATGAATTACTTTATTTTAAATTCTAACATTGCTGACTGCTTAACCTGTGATGATGTTGAAAGCACCTGGTCTACCATCAAATCGGTCATCTCAGAAGCAATGTCCTTGTTTATACCCAAGTTCCAGTTGCGATCTAATCAGTATCCAAAGTGGTTTAGTCGTGATATAAGGCATCAGTTGAAGTGCCTTCACACTCTCAGAAGAACTCATAAACGTTCACCCACTCCCCATAATACTGCTAAACTTCGTCTAGCTGATAAACATTTTCAACAAAGTGTAGCTTTGGTCAAATCTAACTATGAGTCTTCCCTCATAAACAGTTATGCCGAATCCTCTAATCCTGCTATCTATCACTATATTAGAAGTTATACTAAATCTGGCACAATACCACCTACTGTACATCTCGATGACACTACAGCTTCAAGTGATGCTTCCCGAGCTAGTCTGTTCAATCGATACTTCCACTCAGTTTTTACAGCTCCAACATCTTCTGAACAAACCATTCCATCACTCCATCCAGATCAAATAAATTCTCTAACATTCACTGAGGATGAAGTATACTATGTTCTGTGCCAACTTGACCCTAACAAAGCTACTGGTATCGACAAAATTAGTCCCAAGGTCCTCAAAAACTGTGCTTTCCCACTAACCCGTCCATTATGCCATCTTTTTAATCTCAGTCTGTCAACTGGGTCAATTCCTGAGGAGTGGAAGATTCATTTAATTGTACCTGTATACAAATCAGAAGATATATCTTCAGTAAAGAACTATCGTCCGATCTCCCTCCTCAGCAACACGTCTAAAGTCCTTGAAACTTTAGTTTATAACAACATAATCAATCACACACTCAGCCATATCACAAATTGTCAATTTGGGTTCCTTCCTGGTAGATCAACTACCCAACAACTGTTGCTATACTTGAACAGCATTCATCAAGTCACCACTCAAGGCCATCAAATAGACTCTATTTATTTGGATTTTCGCAAGGCCTTCGATAGTGTCCCACATATGAAACTGCTAAATGCTTTTCATAGACAAAACCACGAGTAGTGAGAATAGTTTGCTACTCATGATCATTATGATGATAATACTCTTAAGTTGATAATTGATTAGCAGCTCAGAAAAGTGTTCCTCAGCTATGGCTAGTTCCATTATACATACGACAGCCATAACCTACCCTGGCCATTAGGCAGAGTGGTGCTTTTCTTTACCAATGCCTACATGACACACCCACGAATGTAATTTTGCATTTACTTCTCACATTCCATTTTCCTCTACAAAGTGTCTGACATAGAAATGGAGGGTGACAACCTACTGGATGATCAAGATGTTACAATTGTACCAAGCACCATTGAAACCCCAACATTTTTAGCCAAAATCTAATAAGGACGTTGGGAATAGCTCCCAGCAATGATGGGACTGAGGCCGCCGGCTGCTCATCCTCTATTAATGACATTACACAGTATATACACATAATGCTCATCTTTGTCCCATTTCACTTTAATCAACAATTTTCGCTTAGGTTCCTTGTCATACAGGCTCTGCCCTCCAATGTTCGCTCTCTAGTGCCAAACTGGTAAAGCAGATGAAAACAAAAAAAATCTATTAAAGTTGTATGGATGAGTCCGTTGAAAAGGGGTATGCACCTACATAATATATATGTCTTTTACTGAAAACAATAAAATGATGTGAAGCATTCCCAAATGCACAGGTAAAGCAGTCCTTTGTAATGCAACTTGATCCATCACTGTCTTCACAACTTGCATTATCTAATTTACCAATAAATTGACTGATGTGACAGTGTAGTGGTGTTCTGTTGATATACAATTTTCTACAGTGAAACAATAGTCTCACCACAATAAAGTGTCAGGCTGAAGACTGAAACTTAGTAAAGTTCTTTGTTTGACAAAGAAAGCAACAGTAGTAATATGGCTACGGACATTCAGGTCTGAATCTTAGTGTCAACATAATTTTAAGACTTAAAGTAACATAATTATGAGAAATACGGGTCAGTAAAATCCAAAGAAGCAAGTCAGCATGTTTAACCATACTATAGAGCTGCAATGGAGGATAACAAATCCTTTTAACACAAATCACTGCATAATGGTAAAATACTCTGTCATATGCATGGTGAACTGATCAGGGACTAAACAAGAGGGCTAAAATACTAGCTGTAACTGACTTTAGGCTGTTGATGAGACTATTTGTAAAAGTCAGATTGAGATAACAAGCAGCTAGCATCGCAGAATACAGGTACACAGTATATAGTCAAACATACGCTTATTAAGTATGTATGCATCCTAATATATGTACAATTTACCACAGGGATTTAACTAAGATTCAATCACCTGGTAGGCATTTTTAATTTTTTATCAGTTTTGTGCTGATCAAAAATTGCCTTATAATCAGTCATAGCTACCATTTAATTTTCTCTTTTCACCCCACACATTAAAATTACCTTAAAATTCCAAAACAAAAGTTAAAAGTTGCCTTCAAACTCAACCTTGGCTTATACCTACATTAGCTTTTTGTCTCATGAGCTCACTATTTCCTTAAAGTTACCTCCAGATCTCAATCATCTCTTGCAAAATGTTTCCAGATTCAATTTCATCACAGGTATTTTTCTAATTCTTAAGTGAGTACTGTCCCACCAGTTAGTTCAGCCTACTGGGACTTACATAACTATTTGGGCAATCACGACAATATATAACACAAAAGATGTACAAAAATACATACTTCAAATAACTAATGGAAATTTTGCTTAGTTTTAGTTATGTAAAACAAATACTCCCATGTCTCCCACAGTCGTAAAAATTTTTTTGCTACAATTTGTCATGTCATGATCACCACAGAAACCTGAAACTGATGACAGTGGGTATGGTAGCTATTATAAGGAGTACAGAGCGAACAGCGGCGGAGGAAGTAGTTGATATGAGGGGGGGCTG